>NW_012148230.1:3331598-3332786 GCF_000956105.1 Propithecus coquereli | reverse complement strand
TTTGCAAAGTCCCAAATGTTCATAGGCAGAGGATGGATAAATTGTGGTAGACTCACACAATGGTAAGCCCCTCTGAAGTGGTGATGAGTATGCTAAAGCTACAAGCCTCAATATGGATGAATCTCAGACACAAAATGTTGAGTAAAAATAGCAAGTTTTAGAAGAATCCATATATATCTCATAATTTACATAAATTTTAAACCACTACATCCTTTAGATATATATTTTAAATCTATTACAACAATCCCTAGATATCACAGGGAATTGGTGCCAGGACGCACACCCCCATACCCAAATTCACAGATGCTCAAGTCTCTTATATACAATGGGGTAGTATTTGTGTGTAACCTATGTGCATCCTCCCTGTACACTTTAAATCATCCCCAGATTACATATAATACCCGAAACGATGTACTGTTATATAAATAGTTTTCATATTATATTTTCATTTGTTTTATTTTCATTGCTGAATTGCTATTTTTCTTGTTTTACTATATATGTATTGTTTTGATCTGCGCTTGGTTGAATTTGTGGATGTAGAACCTGCGGGTAAAGGGCCAACCGTCCAACTATAACTAAAAGTGTGTCAATGCTAAGCATGAAAACCAGAATAGCAGTTAGCCCCTAAGGCATTTGTGGGAACATAAAGGAGCGACATCTCTCTCTCTCTCTCTGGTAAGTCAAAGGTGAAAACATGACCAGGAAAGAATTCTGGAAGACAGTAATAGCTGAGGTAAGTTTTGAAGAAATAAGATGTGTGTAAAGTGGAGGGAGAAGGGGCGGAAGCAGGAGAAACAGCAAGGAGGAGAAAGAGGTATTTGGGGGCATTTAGAATGGTGCTGAGAGTTACACCTGGCTGTAGTGAGAGGTGGGTGCAGAGTTTTGCTGAAACATGCTTAACAAATAATCCTGTAGAGGGGAAATGTGTATGTACACACAATATGTGTATATGCAGGTATATAACATGTAAATATGTATAAGTGTATTATAAATTTTACTGATATGAATTACAGGTAACCCATTATTTCCAAATAATAAAATATACAGTATTCTTTATTATAAATACCATATAGCCTATTGATTCTTAAAAATGCTATTATTGCTTTTTGCCAAACTCTTATTTATTTATTTATTTATTTTTGAGACAGAGTCTCACTTTGTTGCCCTGGCTAGAGTGAGTGCCGTGGT
>NW_012148230.1:3319656-3330638 GCF_000956105.1 Propithecus coquereli | reverse complement strand
TTTTTTAAGTGATTAAGGCATAAGTTCTTTGAAAGTAATCTAGAATTTAAATTAGCTCAAAGAATATTTTATGATATATTCAGATCCCAAATTAACTGGGAGATATGAAATATTTAAGATGCTTCATTCAAATTATAAAGCTCCTTTCGCGGATACATCAAAATGCTAAATAAATGCCCTTCCCTATCATAGATTCCTTGGCAAAAATTATTTGAATAATGCTTCATAATCAAGTCCAGCAGGGTGTCTTCTCAAAATTTGCTATAAGGTTTCCTATTTTCAACATTTTTTCACAATCAAAACATTTGTGTTTTTTCATTTGTATTAAAGTACAATAAAAATTGGAAAGCTCATATTCAATATCATAGAAAAATAAAGAGCTTTTAATGTACAAGATCCAGCTGCTGTTGTTTTTAGACCCAACTTTCTGTGTATTTTAAGGAGGAAGAACTGTGAAGATAGTCTACTATTTATGCTATCTATAATCTATTCATCACTTTGCTGGTAATTGTACCTCAATTCCTCTCTGTGCCACCGCCTCCCCCCACTGTTAGCTCCCACGCTTTGGGAAAGACTTCATCGCTGATTTGAGTAAAGTATGTGACCTAGATTTAAGCCAATGAGAGCATTTCCCTAAAGCACTTATCAGAAGGGCAAGTAACCTGATCAGACATGGTGAAAAATAAGGTGACTTCTTCTGGAATTTGTACCAGCTTCTATACAGCTATTTCTTTCTCTTTGGTCCCTCACTCAGTCTCCCTAGGATCATATAAACTGTTGTACAAACATTCTTTTCTTACTCTTTGCTTTCAAGAGCATGAGGTGAGGAGAGGGGACCAGGCTAAGACACTCACTATGGTCTATTTTCCTCAAAGCAGTTGCTATGGTTGAATGTTTGTCACCTGCCAAACTCATGTTGAAATTTAATTGCCATTGTAAACAGTATTTAGAGGTGGGACCTTTAAGAGGTAATTAGGCCATGAGGGCTCTGCCCTAATGAATGGATTAATGCCATTGTTATGGGAGTGAGTTTATTAACATGGAAGTTTTTTTTGATATGTTAAAGGATGAGTTTAGCCCCCTTCTCTCTCCCTCTCCCTCTTTCTCTCTCTCCTCCTTCCACTCTCCCCTCCCTTTCTTACCCTTCCACCATGCGATGCCTTCTACCATGTTATAAGGCAGCAACAAGACCCTCATCAGATGCCAGCACCTTGATCTTGGACTTACCAACCACCAGAACTATGAGAATAAATTTCTGTTTATTATAAATTACCCAGTCTCAAGTATTCTTTTATAGCAGCACAAAACAGTCAAAGACAGCAGTCAAAATTAGCTTTTGAAAGCTAATTCAAATCAATAAATTCTGGCTGAAAACATTCCAGTGGCTTTATTTTACTACAAAATAAAAATTAAAACTCTTATTTGTGATGGTCCATATGGTTCCATGAAGTATGACCCTGATAACTTCTGAACTTCTCTTCCTCCAAATCCCCTGATGTACAGTGTTCTAGCCCCACTGGCCTTCTTTTTACATTCAGAATATGTTGTTGACATCAAATCATGAGATCTACAAATTTGGAAAGCAGAGCTTTATTTCTTATAAAGGGCTGCAGCCTGCAGGCTGGCCAATCTCACAAGCTGGGAAGCATAACTTCTGGCAGAGACCAAAAGCAGGCACTTTGAAGGAGGAAGGGTGAGATAGGAATTTATTTTGAATGGGTTGGCTAAGTAGACATATTCAATGGGTTATAGGAGGAGAAGCTATGAATATTCACAAAGGGGGGTGCACACACGCATAGTAAGCAAATATGCATATTACATATGTCCCATGTTCCCTTTGGGGTGGAGACTTAACATTTAGATGCATTGCAGTTAAGCCTTATATGCCCAAAGGTGAAGCAGGGACATGAAGGCACTCAGTGTGCAGCCTCTGTAAACTGGCCAGAACCAGTCCATAGTCAGTGGTCTCTTATCAGAGGAAAGTTACTGAAATCACTCTCTTGTCCAAGCAAAGCTGTAGTTAGTTACAGCTTGTGGAAAGCAGGGGTGAGTCAGTTAGCGTCTGGCCTGTTGGTGAGCTGCAATTGCTTCAATACTGCTTCTAGGCCAGTGCTTATTCAGCTGCTAGAGAAACAGAAAAAACTTTGCGGCAGTTAGAATATACATTATCCTTAAATATAATATAAACGAGTCTCTCATTGCCATAAATAATCCATTCACCAGTCTTATGATCTCTACTTTACAACGTCAAGCTCATTTTTGTCTCAGGATATTTGCACTTGCTGTTTCTGCTGCTTTGGACAATTGTTCTTAGGACATTCTCGCATGGCTGTTTCCTCAAGTAGGTCTTACTTAAGAAATCACCTTCCAGAAAGTTCTGACTCCACCACCCTGTCCAAAGCACTCATCCCCATCACTAATTCTCTATCATAATTCTATATATTTTTTTAAATTCCTAATTTTGTTTTACTAAGATCTTACTGACATGCGGAGAGAGAAACCAGATCCTGGTGGTGTTGTTTGACCCCTGGCTTTCACAGCATAAGAAGACACCCTAGCCCTGCTCTTTTCAGTTAAATGAGACATTACATCTCTCTTAAGTTGGTTTGAGTTGGGTTTTCTTTCACTGGAGTTTAACAGATAGTATGGACTGCATCATACTAAGGAAAAATTAGTGGTAGCATCATTTAAAGGCAAATAAAAGCACAGATGCTCCTTATAAAAATTGTTTCAAATGTCTTAAAAGAAACATACTAGAGCAAAGAAGAGTAAATCTAATATGACTCAAAAATATTTAAGTCAAACAGAAGTTTTTACTCAATATTTTAACATAAATTACCAAGGGCAGTGTGCAGCGCCCGTCTCTGGACCTGCTGAAGTGAGTGAACTGGCATCCAACCTATTGGCAAAGGGAAGACCTATATGATCTCAGGCTTCTCGTGACCCTGCGAGACACAGAAACATGGAAAATGTCTGTCTTGGTTGTGAACATTGTCTATTAAAAAGTGCACATATTAAGAATTAATACAGCATAATTAACAAGGGACATCAGACTAAACAAGAATACATACTTGGAGTATGAGTGGGGAAAAAAGGAGTGAGAGGGCAGTGTTCTTTTTGTTAGGGAGGGTAAACTGATAAATATCATGTGGGGGTGACTAGTCCAAAGTGGCTGCAAAACGTAGCTGGAGGACCTCAGGATCACATGGCTATGTCCAGAGAGACCTTTTCTATCACAGATGATCTCAGCATTTCCAACCTCTGATATCTGGAACCAAATAGCATTTAAAGAATGAACACATGCCCATTTCATAACCTATCCAATAATTTTTATACCAGCAATAATGACTCAACATTTTGGAGCAGTCTCTATATGCCAGCTACTGTTCTAAACACTTAACATGTAGTATCTTATTTAATCTACCAACCACCCAACGAAGTAGGTACTATTAACTTCTCCATTTTATAAATGAAGAAACTTAAACAGAGAGACATTTATTCTTTTGATGGATGGGATGTCAAAGCCTCACCCCAATTTAGATCTAACCATTTTTTTTTGACATCAGCTATCAGAAATATTTTCTTGGAATTTAATACTTATTATGTTTAATGCATGATACTATGCACAAACCAGATCAAGTCGGAAACTCTGTAATTTTTCATAGCACCAAAAAGTCGCAATTTGCATGCAACAGAGAGCAAAAATTTTCAAGGTCAGAGAAGAGGCTGCTGATACTGAGCTACTTAAGGAGATCAAATGGCAAAGAATTCAATAAGGCCAAATCGTGTATGGCAGAGGAAATGACAATGTGCCAGTTAAGAAATAAAAATAGATGTCTCAAGAACTTAATGCATGCAAAGATTTTTTCTCCCCCTTGAAAGATGTCCATTTGAAAAGCTTCCGGAAAAATAAAAGTTCTTTGTTGAGATGAGGTTTTAGATGAATGAAGAGTTCAAAATACTTTCAACCTGACACGACTTGGCTTTAAGGTCTATCGGTTTCATTATAAAGCAGAGATGATGTAACTAAAAGCATGAATCTTAACATGAGCCAATAGAAACTTAAAATGGTAAGAAAAAAGGTTTCATTGCAAACACTAGTACCATGTTTGCTAGTTTCCTCTATTACAAAGGGAAAGCCCTTTTATCCAAACTTTTATAGTCCCTCGTGAGCCTGACATTTTTTGTAGCAACTGAATAATTCTTCACTGACAAATCTGTACTTGAGAACCAAATCATGGGTGACCATACTGTAGATGCAGATCCCGCAGACCCAGTGATGAAGAGGGATCTCAGGGTTATACGGCAAGAAGCTACGACTGCAGCGATAACTCAGGGAGATGCTCTCGGTTCACCTCTCTTAGCTCTTAGCCTATGCATCCTATAGATGCTCCAGTGCATGACAAGAGGTAATGAAAAATAAAGTTTGAATTTTAAAAATCTGATTTTTTAAGGGACATTTTTAAAATAAACCAGAACAGAAAATAATTGACTCTCTGGAGTGGCTGGTGGCAACAATGCTCTGGAGAGAAGCTGTGAGACCTCTTGAGGTCTCTCCTTACTTTTGCTACTGAAATTCAAACCAGTTTGACCTTCCAGAATACCTCTCCACTGAGACATGAGCTCCTAGTCCTAAGCCTCCAGAAACGTAAGTAGGTGTTCTTTCCCTCGTTCACACAGATAAGGGTGTAGAAGTCTGCAGAAACCAGGGGACTTTACAAAGGCCTCAGCTGAAAGGGTTGGCAGCAACTGCAGCCCGTAGCAAGGCCTGGCTGGACTCCCAAACTCCCTGGTTCTCATCCTGGGATCCCAGTAACGCAAGGCTGATATATATTTTTTTTTTTTTAATTTTTTTAGGCTGGTGAAGTGAAGCAGTGGGAGTGGAGAAGGAACAAAGGGATCTGTAACTAGTTGTGATCAATTAGTTGTAAACACCACTGCACTCAGACCAACCAAGACTGATCATTTTTACAAGTGCTTCTTTGATTCTTCTTTTCTTGTATTTTCAGTTTATTGTGATGTACAGTGATAACCATCTATGAAATACAATATAACAAGTACGGTAAATCCATTTGAAATCCTGCTACATGATTCCAATCTGCCCCACCTCCTTTTCTGCTGGCTTCTGCCAACATACCTGGGGAAGCTCAGAAGGTGCAGCTGGAGGCCCTCTTTGAGTCTTTTTTAAACATCAATTGGAGGCTGAAACTCAAAGCAATGTGACCCCTGCACAACCTAAAACCTAAACGTTTCCTAAGGCTCTTCTGTGAATTAAATGGCCAAGTTTCAAAAACACACACATGGCATTTGAATGAGGTTCAGGGCAGCTGGTCAGAAAAAGGAATTGAACAAAAGAACGAACGGCAAACTTAAGCTCAGTAAAAGAGCAGGCAATCCGACAACAAAAGCAGGCTGACAATGGCACTGTGGCCATGCGGAGCTTCCCAGGCCTCCAACGGAGCCAGGGCTCCTGAAGGTTTGGCAATAGTGTAACTAATTAGGGACTCCAGGTTACCAAGTTTCAAAGTGCCATTTGGTCTTCCAGACATGGCTTGAGCAATTTCATAGCTGCCACCCTTTTTAGAGACACCTTGAAACTTTCTGTTCCAACTTAAAGCCAGTAATCTAGTGGTGCTTCTTGGGATTGTTCATGTGACTCTAGCTTTTGAATGTGCCCTGGGATCAGGATAGGAATTCTGCCCCACCTCCCATTCCTCTCAGTTTGCAAAAGAGCAGCCTAGACCAAATTCTATAGTTCTGGAACCCTGTAAGGATCCATATCGTTCAAACGGCCACTTTTCTGTGATGTATCTGGGACTACAGAAGTTACTATCTCTAAAAATGTAGAAGTACATCACACTATCCCTGTAATCTAAAATCTTTTTTGGATGTGAGATTTACAAACCTGAAACTATACTATAAGGATACGATATTGTCCTGAAAGCTAACTTAGCCTTAATTGTGTTCTGTGATAAACAGAGCTGGTCTCAGATCCCCTCTCAGAATATAAAATCCTAGAGTGCAAAGCCATGTCCTCTGTGTCCCCTATGGTCTTTAGCACGATGTTGAGCACAGCAGGTACACAGTGAATAATGGATGGTTTATAGGAGTAATCAATTTGGAACCTGTAATGCCTGCTTTTCTTAGTGGGTTTGGCCCCCTGGTAGCACTAGAGATGGAGACACGTGGAAAATGCCACATGCTTGTACCAAAACTTCATTCCGGGTTGCAAAGCTAAGTTTATCGTATTGCTTCTCTTCTGTTTTGAAGTGTGCAGGATGGTTTCCCCTCATCACTGGGTGGTTCCTGGTAATCAAGTTTCAGCAGGGAGTTTACTCATCAAGGTTCCCGAACTGCCCCGACCAGCATCTGGCCCATGTCACAAATGTTCTCCTACCCGGTTTGTCTGGAGGTAGGTCAGATACTGAAGCACCTTCTAGCACGGATAGTGTATTAGACGGCACCACACAGGTATGTGCACACGCGCACACACACACGCAAAGACAACATAAACAAAGAACGCACAATACAATTGCAGAAAACAGAACTAGCTCAGAAAAAGTTTGTCATTTTTCCTCTGGTAGAATGAGGGGGGCAAGAATGGAGGGAGGGCACAATCCTTCTCTCAGAACTATTAGAAGAAAGTTAGTTAGCCACACTATATAGCATCCATACTGGTCAGGTGGGAGAAAGAATCTTCCCACTTCTGGACTGTATTGTAAAGGAGAATGCATACTGAGCTTTGTCCAACTGTACCAACTCTTATATTTTACAGGCTGCTTTTACCAGTCCTATCCAAAGAGTATATTGACACTCATTCATACATCTAACCAGTATTTAATAACCACTTTCTGTATTCCAGGAACTGACTGTAGAATCTGAGGATACATTGTTGAACGAGAGAAAAGACCCCTGTCCTCAATGCGATAATAACTAGTGATAACAGTGTGATTATAACTAGTGGTAACTATTATAAATCATTAGTTACATAACTAGCTATAGAACAGTTATGTATCACTAGTTACATAACAATTACATATCATCATACATACAATTTAGCGGTATAGTCATATAATTAGTTGTATAACTAGTCTATATCACTATAGCTAGTGAGATATATTAATAACTAGTGATAACTGTAACTATATAGTGATTATAACTAGTGATTTCAGAGAGTGAAAATACTATCTCTGAAGGGAATTAAGCAGGATGGGTGGGAGGACGGAGATGTTAGAGATTGTCCAGAGAAAGCCTGGATGAGGAGGTAAAATTTACACTGAGAGCTGAACTGCAAGAGGGGAGACCATTCCCTGGCAAAGAGAAGGCCAAACACAAAGGCCACTACTTTTTCTAATTTACTTTTGAGAATGATCAGCTTGATCTCTGACCCAGACAGCCTTCCGTAGCCATAAGTGCTATGTCTGAGTGTGACCTCGATTCTGACAGGTTGTCCTCTGAGGCGGCCCAAATGCATGAGAGGTCAGAGATACAGCAAGAAGACTATTTCTTGGCTTTAAAGGAAGGGAGTTAACATCAGAAGATGAGGAGTCTCAGCTGACCAGGGCATGTCTCCCACCTCTCCTGAAGTAATGGCCCCTAGTCATGGATAATGAAAACTACCTCTGGATGTCTGGCAGAGGCCGGTTGGAGGCAGGGTATTAGGAGCTTTGATTACAGCTCAGCCCACCATAGGCTCACACCATGGCCTGGACCAAGGCCCACTCAAAGAGATGGGCTCTCGTGACAATTTTTACATGCTCAAAGCTTAAAGTGACTTATCGTTCAGATTCCTGCCTCTACAGCATCATAACCTCCCACACCTTTATGGCAGAAAGAAGAAGGGAGGAGACGGCTTGCTCCAGAGGCTTTAGCTTCCTGTCCTGACAAGGTTCTGGTCCTTTCTTATGCTTGTGAGCCCTTATCATTTGACACACTTTAGCGTCACATGTAAAAACAGAGTTCTGAAGTTCAGGCTACTCACATCCAAATCCTGGCTCCACCATTTGCTGGCTGTGTGACTTGCACAGGCTACATCTCTCCAAGCTTCAGATTCCTAACCTGGGAAACAGTGCTCTTGTCACCTTATCAGGTGGCTGTGGGGATTAAAAAGACCATCCATGTAAAGCCAGAATGCACAGTACCTAGTGCCTAGTATGCACATCGAAGCTGCTAGTCATGGGCTAAGGAGGAGGAGGGGCAGCAGTCAGCATCACGGCAATACTCTCAGACTCAACCCTCAGCAGCCCTACTGTAGGCTTCAAGAACACTGGTTTTACTGGACTTTTTGGTCCCTGTAACCAACCTCAAAAGCCCTAGACTGGGGTAAAAGGAGGCAGTTTTTCTCCTTTTATACATTTATCATGTTTTCAGAAAGCTGTAATGGGGCTCAAGGACTGAAAGTGCCATTTGTTTCAAATAAATATTAAAACAATTGCTAAAATTAGAGAATAGAAAAGCTGTTTTGCACATCTCTAGCCCATTCATAGCCATCCTGCTTTTCGACTGATCACAGCCAGTAAAGGGAAGAGGGAGTACAATCCGAAAATTCTGGAGCTTCCTATGAGGTCACTGCTGATTCTATTCTAATAGTAAACCTCTGGGTGATCAGTAATTTTTCAACAATAAGCCTGAAAGAAAAGAGGCACTAATTTAGAATCTAGCTCTCTCCTTGAATGCTTGTAAACATTTATTATTTTATGCCCTTCTGTTCTCCTTTCCTATTAGGCTAAAATTCTTTCAGAGCCAGAGACCACGCCTGTTCTTTTTATATACCAAAGGCAAAGCTGATTTGTGTGGTATTTGTTATTCATCAAATGTCTCTCACCTGTACCTCCATAGATTGAGGGCCAGTGAATGTGATGGAAGCTATGGAATATGATATTACTAATCTTTGCTTTCAAAAAGCCTGGCATAGTTCCTGGAACATGGGTTTTCACTGAAGTTTGTTTAAGGTTAAAATGGAACATGATATGTAAAGATGTTAGGAGCTACCATAAAAATATAACACATAATAACAGTAGGAGAAAATTAACCCAGTATGTTAATACATGCTGATGATGTAGTTAAAAGAAGATTAAAAATAGTATTCTAGCTAGAGTTGAAAGGGCTAACCAAATTTTATTTCTTAAACACATGTTGAAAAAAAAATGTACAGAAGTGGCCTGGCCTGAGCTAGAATGGTGACTGGAGACTCAGGCTCTCTGTGCCATTACTAGGGTATGGCCTTCACTATCATAGTCCAAAAAAGCTGCTGGAATTCCAGCCATTGCAGCCACATTCTAAGCATCAGTATAAATAGATATAAAGGGAAGAGACTTCCCATGATTTGTATGCATCATGTTTACTTACTTTTAATTAGCAAGGACTTAATCCCTTTACCTCAGTTGACTGTTGCTTACTTGCATAGGTCTCATAGCAGTAGGGGACAAGACATTTGGCAAGAGGATCATAAGGATAATAACTCTAAATTTACAAATGTTTAGGAGCCTGATGAGAATTTCATATGTGTATGTGTTTTTTGGGGGGTAGGGAGAGCTGAAGAGAGTTGGCTCTTAGGAACCTACAGCCTAAAGTGGCTAGAGTAGCTGCTCTGACGGAAACAGATGTGCTTATGGAGACGATGAGGTGGAATACTTTAAAAGCAAACAGACTTAAAATGGTCATTGTTGGTGCTGTCCTGTTTATCATAGCAAAGAAACAGAAAGAGATCCAAGGAAGAGGCTCGGCCCAAGTAAAGATTCAACTGTTAGCCTGCTGCCCCTTTGTGCTGTGTCTCTTAGAACCTATACAGAGGGCAGCAACAGTGAAAGACTCTCACCCTGGCGCAACACGGCAAAGGCAGCAGGGGGAGTCTGGTGCTGCCTATCTCTTCTGCCTGCATTTGGGGTCTCTCATGGGTGTCCTGGGCCCTTTGCTCTAGGATCACTCCTCCCCCGGCCCTGTAGTCCTCAGTGCTGTGATGCTGCTATTTTTGCAATAATAACTTTCAGCAAGTACTTGTCGTTGAATGACGTGCGATATCGCCATCACCATAAATGCATCCCCCCACTGACACACTCACACACACACACGCACACACACACACAGATACACACACCCCGCCACCACCACACTCACACTCACTCTCCTTATCTCACAATAGGCAGGTTTCTGGGGATTAATTTATCAGATATTTTGAGGAGAGATTCAACCATCTTCTAACAAGACTTCTGTCTCCTCTGTGATTGTTCATTCTTCTGGTACCGGTAGCTGGGACACAAGTATGACCAATGTCCTTCTGCATTCCTGGTGAAGAGAAGAAGGAGTCCAAGGCAACAGACGAAGATAACAGCACCAGGCTGAGGGAAACCTAAAAATCTCTGACTTCTGGAAAAATAGCCCCGAGGCAGAGAGCCATAATTCTATTGCAAGGAAAATCATTTCCCAAAAAACAAAACACCCTACTGGCCTCAGCTCTGTCTTGGTCAACAATTAAGAATAGACAAAAATAGCTGAAAGTGTTTTGGTTTATTTTGTTATGTTTTGTATAAGATGGAAGAGAAAGAAAAGCGAGTCATTAAGTATGACTATAAATCTTCTTTCTAATTTCTTTCTTTCTACTCGGAACTGGGAATTATTCAAGGCATAAAGGGGTGTGGAACAAAAGACTTACAGGAATTCTGTAAAATGTATCTACTCTCAATTATTCATAGCAAGTAAAAAAACACCCTAGCCTGCTTTCACCTTGCCCTTTAGAGCAGATTTCTGAGGCCTCTGCCTCCTAGCAAGCATGGAATTTAGGATGCAGCTAATCTTGGTGCTTCTAGTTTGCTACCCACCTCAGGGCTTTTAATGCATGCAAGAGTTTGTATAACTCAATGTTTCAGATGAGCCACATCCACTCCTTCGCCCCCAACTTTTCTTATTGTTGGTATAAAAATCAAGAATTCTCTGAACATTTTCCAGCCTGTCTATATATTTCTGAAGGGATTATAATGCCATAT
>NW_012148230.1:3312747-3317136 GCF_000956105.1 Propithecus coquereli | reverse complement strand
CATGTGATCTCATCAGAAACCTTATATATAGGAAAGAAGAAAACTCAAGTCAAGGAACAGATCAAGGAACCTGTAATATCAAAAGCAACGGTGCTGCTAAGTGTTTTGAGGATATTTGAAAAGTTAAAAGCTTTTCAGATCCCTGTGTAACGTCATTGGTTAGAACTGAGTAAGCTATGTTGCTGACCACTCTCGAGCCCACCCAGTATTCTTTAGGATGTTAATTATCCCCAGAGATGGTCATCCTCACACTATTAATGCAGACTCAAATTTGTCCTGGGAGCCTAAGTGGGAGTGGGGGAGGGGACAGTACAGAACGCTGCTGCCTCTGACCTCATGGCGTTGGAGCAAAGCTGATACCCTTGATTTCGCAAAAGAGAGAATTACAATTTTGATAGTTCTTTGTGCCTTTCACACATATACACATTCAAAAGATTCATTCCTGTACATGTGCCTTTTACCTCTCCTTTTGAAAACCTACATAATGAAAAGAGATTTATCCATTTTAAAATGCCGTCTGTGCACAAAGTGAAACCTGGTCGCATCCTTCTGACTTATAGCATTGCTCTTTCTCCAAGCCTTGTAAAGCCTGCAGGAGTCAGACCACTTACCGCTTGGCCTTATACTCACCGGCCGTGGGGCAGGGAGGGGCAGCTGGTTTGCGTAATCTGTTAGCTACCGCACAGCCTAATGAGGCAAGAGAGTAAAAGGTTCCCCGTGGGGAATGTTCTCCACAACCGAGGCACTGAGGAGGCGCTTTGCAAATTCCAGTGGGTCTGGGGAAACCGTCACAAACGCTGGCCAAGCTCCTCTGGCTACAGGGGTGACCTGTCCATCAGTGGGCCAGTGACATGAAATGACCATGGCAAAGCCCTGGCATCCCCTTGGATGAGTGTGTAAGGTCTGTGCTTATTCCCAAGGCCAGACTCCTCTCAGCTAAAATGACCTCCCCCAAAACCTGCTTGAGTCCTCTAGAAAGCGACCCCCTGTAAGTTAATAACCGCTGAGAAAGAGACAAAAAGAATATGAGACACTGAGGGGATGGGGATGGAGGAAAGGAGCTAGGGATCAAGGCACAGATGCCCCTAAGGGCCTCTCTCTGTCTCTCCTGGCCTTCAAAGGAAGCTTTAGAACTGAGACTGGAGATTCAGAGAGCAGTGCTGTGGGCGAGTGAGAACTGAACGCACGCAGGCCAGCTGGTACAAAAGCAAAGACTAGAGTTGGACCCGGGGGCAGCCCCTGTGGCTGTTACTGAAAAGATTCACAGGCAAATGGCAGCTGTACCCGCAAGCGTAATGGAAAGGGTGTACATGACGATGGCATCTTATTTTTATTAACATACATGAACACCAGGCTTTCTGGTAGGAATGGGAGTAGCAGTGATAAATCATTTCGTATCTAATATGGCGGCTTGTGGTGTTGGGGGCTGGGGTGTGCCTGTGTGTGTGTTTTCCTGGGTATTGCAAACAGCAATTGTTGCTGCATTGGCAGCATTAATAAATTAAATAGTTTGGAATAGAAAGAATATCAGTGGGAAGAAATTCGGAAAAAAAATATTAAAATGAGGAAGGAGCTGGTGCCCGCACTGAGTCACGCTGGGAGCTATAAATATGCAGAGAGTAGAGGTGGCGAGTCCAGAGTGGTTGCTCAAGTACAGCCTCCTAAATGGCGTCCTTCCCAAGCAGGCAGGCACACTGTGAGGTTGGGCCTGCCCAGAGTCCTGCCTTTTACCGCCTTTCTTCATCGCTGTGCCCAATAGTGTGCGCACTCTCACAGAGCTGATTACCCTGACACAGAGACTCTCAAGTTGAGTGTGCCAAGGATCATGTGGGAACTTATACGAATACAGATTCCTGAGTCTTGTCCACCTCTGCCAGAGATTTGATTCAATACATCATGTGTGATGGGACCCCAGAAATATGAATTTTTAAAACACCCTAAAACTTTGAGAAACACTATTCTAGCCAATACAGAGGGCAAGACTGGATGAAATTAAATGATAGATGGTTCCTTCAAAGACTACTCTTTTCTTCCCTTGAGGTTGCTCTGCTTACTGCCAGCTTCCACGGATCATCCCTAGGAAAAAACACGGTCCAAGAATTTTTTTGTGTGCAGACATTTATACCTTAGGTTAAATTTAAGTCAACATGTTATGTATCTGAGGAGTATTTGCTATTTTAAACATGTTGCTTATTTTAGAATGAGAGGTGATGCTTTTGGGTGAAGGGATTTAGCACAGTAACAGATGGGAGACGGATCTGAGAGAGGAAGATTTCTTCCTGCTGTCCCCAGAAATCATAAAGTACCTGGCAGAGCCTATAGCTATGTGTGAACCATTTTATTGGGATCATACCACGATGAATGAAATTACACCCTCCCAAGTCAGACTTCTGTCACCATCAGCTCAGGCAAATGTCCAAGAGGGCAGAAGGACTTTCTGTCAGGAATATACCCTGAACATTGATAATATCCCAAACCATATCACTTGAGCTATGGTTAGAGCTTAATTAGAGTTTGGTAAAAAATGTCCTCACTACTTCTAGAAATGGGCAATCTCCACCATGGAAGATGCCATCTCCTCTATGTAATCAAACAACCCTTTTCATCCTACTCTTTGTGGAGTACATGAGCCATAATAAATGTTAATTCATAAAGATGAGACTGATTAGAGGAAACAAATCTTACACTAAGGGATTCATTAACCATCAGACTCCTCTATGTGGAACCACTTGTACATTTGCCTCTTTGTCAGGCCGGGGATTGGCCTGCCCTGTGGAGGAAGTGGCCTTTATAAAACCCTACCACAGCGATCTGCCATCCACCTAGCTCCTGGCCACATACGAAGCCTGCTTTTATTCTGAATAAAAGCATGCTTTTATCCCTGTAGTCACCAAGGAAAAGCAATAAAAATTAATTAACACCCTTTGCATTTTGTCCTCATTTGTTAGAAATCTAATTAGATCTAAGTAGAAAGGGAGACTCACAATGCGCTCGATCTGACTGTGTTTTAGAAAGGCTCACCCACTGGATGAGGTAAGGAGGCCAGCATGATGAAATGGCCTTTAATTTACAACCTTATCCAAGTGTAAAAAAGAAAATATTTGTTGGGAAAGTCAATAGTGGTTCCCAGAACCAAATAAAAATACCCTCAATACTTCTGAGATGGTGAGAATTATGCTTTTGTTGGTGTTTACAGGAAAGAAAATGGGAGTAATAATTCTCATCACATAATAGTTAATATTTATTGAGTACAGAATAAGTGCCAGGCACTGTGTTTAAAGTTTAGCCAAATTATCTCTTTGAATTTTCATAACCATTCAATGAGTAAGTTATTTTTGCTATTCTCATTTTACAGATGAGGAAATAGTTGGGAGGTTTCGGGGGGAGGGGACATTGCACTGATTTATAAGAAGCTGCAGGTAATAGAGTTCACCAGGACCCAGGTCTCTCTTAGAAAATACTAAGGCAAAAAAAAAAAAAAAAAAAAATGAGAATCCAAAAGTTTAGCTAACTAATGCAAAGCAGAGCAAGGACTCAAACACTGGTAGGTATGTTGATGACAAAATTCATATTCTTAGGGATCGTGCTCTATTGTCTCTTTTGTTTATTTGTTTCATCGTCTGGATAAATCAACAGTGAGGAAATTATTATAGTCCATATATTAAGAGAATATACGGTTTGTTTTTTTTAAAGTCTCTTACCTCAGATATTTTGAGCAACTATCATGAACTTAATTGATAATGATTATGTCTTTCTTTGTAGTGGAAATTTTCTTAAAGTCGGAGCTGTATGGTCAAGCATATGTGGAAGTTAATAAACTATAATTTGTTGTTAATGGAAAATGTGAATCACAGGCTCAGGGAGTTGAAAGCCACCTTTGTCTTCCTGTAGGATCCCCAGATCCAAAGCAGAATTCCGTCTGCGACTTCCCCATTAGGAAATCCTAGTAGGTGGGTCAGGCAACAAGAGCACCTCTTCATATTAAAGCTTCGGGATCCAAATCAAGAAATATTTCCTTCACGAGAATCTCCCTAATGGATAAGAGTTAGGGCTCCTTTGAATGTTTTAATCAGAGTATAGTTTGTGTTGACACAATCATACTTTTTTTCCTTCTTTCTCTATCAATGTGGAAAATTAGATGGATTGATTTTTCAAATTGTAATCCAAACTCGTATATCTGGAATAAGCTCCATTTGATTGTAAAGTGTTATCCTTTTTTATATACTACTAGATTTGATTTGCTAATTTTTTTTAAAGATTTTTGCATCCACATTTGTGACAGAAATGGGTTTGTAATTTTTCTTCTTTCAGTGTTGGAATCAAGAAAGCTGACCCCATAAAAAGTATTAGAAATTGATCTCTCATTGTATTTTCTCCAAAAAAGTTTTT
>NW_012148230.1:3309926-3312697 GCF_000956105.1 Propithecus coquereli | reverse complement strand
ATTTACATCTCAAAGGGGCAGAGAATCCTAGCTCAACTGTCTCTCAGCAGCCATGGGTGGGGTAGAGGAAGGGGAGACAAAGATTCTGGATGGAGGAAAACTAGCACTCTGGTCACCTCTGTCCCTCTCTCCAGAAGGCAACCCACCCAGAATATTCAGGTCCTGGGGTCACAGAGATCCCCAGGACCCACTGGCCCCTGTGGCTCCCAGTCTGGGCCCAAGTTGGGAAATGTTTGTATGGGAATGAGCAAGATGAAAACTGAAGGGCCAATGCCCCCTAGGGAGGATAAAGGTGCTCGGTGGGGGGAAAAGCAATATGGTGCCTGCCGTCCCAGATTGGGTCTGTGGTGATGGTGATGGGAAGCGACCCCAAGGGGGCTGCCTGCTTTGTCCTCAAGAAGCTCCCAGTTTACTGGCAGCAGCAGCTTTGGGGCTGGTGAAGGTAGAAAGGCTCTCTGGCAGCTGGGGAGTCGGCCGACTGCCAGAGGTGTGAGGGAGGGAGAAACAAACCGCTCCACCTACCCTTTTCACTGGACTCCAAGCCTCTCAGGGGTTGTCCTCTTCCAATATCTTGCTCCTTCTTGTTCTGCTCCACGATTTCTTCCCATGGACTGTCTCATAGGTTCTGGCACTTTTCCCTCAGAATTATACCTGATCTATGATTGTCTGTTTGTTTTTTTCTTTTTCATCTAAAACTTTTTCTTCTTTCTGAGACAATATGGAAGCTGGTGTCTCTGGTCAGCCATCTTGTCTCCCTCCTTCCAATATGTAGTATTCACAGTAAGAAAATGTAAACTTCCCTGGGAAGCTCCTTTTCTAGTTCTAGCCTTTTGCTTAGTAGAGAAGGTTATTCCTCTTAGCCTGCTTTTCAATCCAAGACCCCTTAGCTTGTTACTGTTTGAGGAGAGTCTTCTGCGGGCCTAGATACAACTGCAGGTTGCTTATTTCCCTTGGCAGCATGAGTCAGAGTTTCTGGGGCTTTAAGGAAGGATGTCAATGCTCTCAAAAGGGTCTTGGGGACATGGCAGTAGTTATCACACTTGACACCGAGGGATGTCTGCAGAGCATTAAATAAGAAAGTTCTCACCTTGTCTAATGTGTTTCCCTGTGATAATTATCTGTTTCCAGATGGTGTTCATTTGCCAATGCTTGACAATCCCTATATATTTGTTCTGAGGCTGTCAGACACAGATTTTTCAAACAAAGGGTGTCATTGTCTTATTGGTGTTTGTGAACATACATCTCTTTCCAGCTATAGCTAGCAGATGCACTTGGAAGAAGGTAACTCATATCTTTCTATCCCTGACTTTCAACACCCCTTAAAGCTATCTGCTTCTTTAAAGCAAGTCCACACCAGATCAATAGTTTAGTAGATTTATTCCAGTTCCTACCTCTGAACGTTTCCTGCTCTTAACCTTTGTGTTCATTTCTCCTCTGTGTTTTTCCTGAAAGCAAGCCTCCCCTTGCCTCCATATCTCTCATCTGGAAAATGAACTCTTTGTTTTTCCATTTTTATGTTCCTGATTCATCTTTCCAAGTGGCCATCCTAAATCTGCTTTCCCTGGAAACACTCTCAATGATATCTCTGTCCTCCAGGGCTCAGAACAGGCTGAGGGGCAAGGAACAATTAAAAGTAGAGATTGAGGGTTTTTCAATTACATCTATGCTTTTGGCTGTAATGGAAACAGTCTTGTGTGTGCATGGACACAGGGAGAATGTTTTTAACCGAATAAGAAACAACAATTAAGCGCAAAATGCTATAAATGGTATCATAAATAAACGAAAATAATTAAATATAAAAAGTATGTCTGGTCCAGGCTTGGATAAAACTTCATCTGAACCATGTGATCTCATCAGAAACCTTATATATAGGAAAGAAGAAAACTCAAGTCAAGGAACAGATCAAGGAACCTGTAATATCAAAAGCAACGGTGCTGCTAAGTGTTTTGAGGATATTTGAAAAGTTAAAAGCTTTTCAGATCCCTGTGTAACGTCATTGGTTAGAACTGAGTAAGCTATGTTGCTGACCACTCTCGAGCCCACCCAGTATTCTTTAGGATGTTAATTATCCCCAGAGATGGTCATCCTCACACTATTAATGCAGACTCAAATTTGTCCTGGGAGCCTAAGTGGGAGTGGGGGAGGGGACAGTACAGAACGCTGCTGCCTCTGACCTCATGGCGTTGGAGCAAAGCTGATACCCTTGATTTCGCAAAAGAGAGAATTACAATTTTGATAGTTCTTTGTGCCTTTCACACATATACACATTCAAAAGATTCATTCCTGTACATGTGCCTTTTACCTCTCCTTTTGAAAACCTACATAATGAAAAGAGATTTATCCATTTTAAAATGCCGTCTGTGCACAAAGTGAAACCTGGTCGCATCCTTCTGACTTATAGCATTGCTCTTTCTCCAAGCCTTGTAAAGCCTGCAGGAGTCAGACCACTTACCGCTTGGCCTTATACTCACCGGCCGTGGGGCAGGGAGGGGCAGCTGGTTTGCGTAATCTGTTAGCTACCGCACAGCCTAATGAGGCAAGAGAGTAAAAGGTTCCCCGTGGGGAATGTTCTCCACAACCGAGGCACTGAGGAGGCGCTTTGCAAATTCCAGTGGGTCTGGGGAAACCGTCACAAACGCTGGCCAAGCTCCTCTGGCTACAGGGGTGACCTGTCCATCAGTGGGCCAGTGACATGAAATGACCATGGCAAAGCCCTGGCATCCCCTTGGATGAGTGTGTAAGGTCTGTGCTTATTCCCAAGGCCAGACTCC
>NW_012148230.1:3279165-3299878 GCF_000956105.1 Propithecus coquereli | reverse complement strand
CAATATTCATATCTATATAGCTCCATATTTTTATGATATATTTATCCTTCATCTTTTCTGTTATTTTTCATTCCTTCCTGTATTTCTTTGTTTCTGTGACAATATTCCTTCTGGCTGTTGAATTCTACTTAGGTTTTCTTTTACCGTAGACTTACTGGAAAAAGTTCTCTCAACCTTTGTCTGAAACGTTTCAGTTATGTCAAAGGATATTCTTGCAGCATGTGTAATTCTAATCTGGAAGTTATTTTTATTCAATACCTTAAAGATATGATTCCACTACTCCCTGGTTTCCATTGTATTTGTAAATAGGTCAGCTAACAATTTAATTTTATTTTCTTCAACGGTAACGTGACTGTTTCTCTCGCTACTTTTAAGATTATTTTCTTTTTCTTTAGTTATTTTTGCCAGATTTATTACGATGGTACCATATTTGTGTTTATTATAATTCGAATTTGCTAAATTCTTGAATCTTTGGGTGGAGGAATTTTGTTAATTTTGAAATTTTTTAATCATTATCTCTTCAAATATTACTACTTTCCTATTGTCTGCTCCTTTTAAGATTCTTCTTCTACATATGTTACATTATATATATGTGTGTGTTAGTATTTTTCATATATCTTTTGTTCTCTGGTCTGTTCTGTCCATTTTTTTGCCTTTCTGTGTGTCATTTTGCATGTTTTCTATTGGCCTGCTTTGAACTAATTCTATATTCTACTTTATCCAGATTAAAACCACCCATTTGATTCTTTTTTTTTTTATTCCAGGGTATTGTGACGGTACAAACATTATGGTTACACTTTATGTCTTTGCCTCACCCAAGTGCGGGTTAAAGGCATGCCCTTCCCCCCCACAATGCTCCCCGTGTCCTTTAGTTGTGGATTTACCTCTCCATCCCCCTAATCCCTAGAGAGTATTTCTGCCATGTGATCACTCTAGTGTTGATCAGTTAGTACCAATTTGATGGCGAGTACAAGTGGAGCCCGTTCCTCCGCTCTTGTGGTGCCTCACTTTGGATAATGGGCTTAAGTTTAATCCAGGAAAGTATAAGAGGTTCTAGATCACTGTCATTTCTTATGATTGAGTAACATTCCATTGTAAACATATACCAAATTTTAATAATCCACTCATGGATTGACAGGCACTTGGGTTGTTTCCACATTCTTGCAATAGTGAATTGTGCTGCCATAAACATTCGGGTGCAGATGTCTTTATCGTAGAATGTTTTGTGCTCTTTTGGGTAGATGCCTAATAGTGCTATTGCTGGATCGAATGGTATTTCTATTTTTAGCTCTCTGAGGTATCTCCAAATTCTTTTCCACAGAGGTTGCACTAATTTGCAGTCCCGCCAGCAGTGTAAGAGTGTTCTCGTCTCTCCACATCTCGCCAGCATTTGATGTTTTGGGATGTTTTGATAGAGGCCAATCTCACTGGGGTTAGGTGATATCTCATTGTGGTTTTGATTTGCATTTCTCTAATGATTAGAGATGTTGAGCATTTTTTTGTATGCTTGCTGGCCATTATTCTGTCTTCTTTCGAAAAGTTTCTGTTCATTTCCTTTGCCTATTTGTTGATGGGGTTGTTTGATTTTTTTTTGTTGATTTTTTTGAGTTCTAGATAGATTCTAGTTACCAGCCCTTTATTAGATGTGTAGAGAACAAATATTTTTTCCCATTCTGTGGGCTGTCTATTCACTCTAATGATAGTTTCCTTGGCAGTGCAGAAACTTTTTAATTTGATTAGATCCCACTTATTTATTTTTTGTTGCTGTGGCGATTGCTTTGGGATTCTTCTTCAAGAATTCCTTGCCTAGGCCGATGTCTGAAAGGGTCTTCCCAACATCTTCATTTAGAATTCTTACGGTTTCATGCCTTAGGTTTAAGTCTGTTATCCATCTTGAATTGACACACAAATCTGTGGCATTCATATATGCCAAAAATAGTCAAGCCAAAGATCAAATCAAAAACACAATTCCTTTTACAATAGCCTCAAAGAAAATTAAATATCTAGGAATATATTTAATGAAAGATGTAAGAGGCTTATACAGGGAGAACTACGAAACACTAAAAAAGAAATTGTAGAAGATATAAACAGATGGAAAAACCTACCTTGCTCATGGATTGGTAGAATTGATATCGTTAAAATGTCCATACTACCTAAAGTGATCTACAGAATTAATGCAATCCCTATTAAAATCCCAGTATCTTTCTTTACGTATCCGGAAAAAATAATCCTATGCTTTGTATGGAACCAGAAAAGACCTCGTATAGCCATCCATTTGATTTTTATTTTTAGAAATTATAGTTTTCTTAATTCTTCATATGATTTTTACATAATAGATATCCTTTCATCTGTCTGTTCCTTTCTGCTGATTTTTAATATATTATTCACAATTATTTTGAATACTTTGCCTGCTAATTCTATTACTTAGATTAGTGAATTGACACTTATTTTCACCCTTCTCTCTTAATTATTGGTTATATTATCTTGCCTCTTCACAGGTCTACTAATTTTTTATTGTATGCCAAATATAACGAATAAAAGAACCATACACAGTTCAGATCATTTTATCTTCATCGTTCTTGCTACATTTAAATGAATATAGTAAAGGGATGATATCTTAATCCAATTAGAAATTAATTTGGGACTAAATTGCAAAATTTACAATATTCAGTCCATTTTCAACGTCACTGCTTCAAGGGCATTAGTCTCCTAAATTTTTCAGTGGAACCCTGCTGGGACTCTATCTACTGAGCCCCAGAAAAGTAAATGTTTTCCATCTCTGCCCTTCGTAAGTTTCAATCAGTGTCTCCAGCCTGCTAGCAAACGTCTTGAGTAGCTGACACGTGATGCTCTTGATGCAAGATCACTTATTGCCAGATCTTCCTTCCTAAGCACCGAGAGATTCTGGTTATTTACTCTGCATTTTAGATGCTTTTAGCTTAGTTCCCCTGCAGCTCCAGCCAATGTTTGTCCCTTGGGGAAAGCAAGCTTTTGAATCTCCTCAAGTTTCCAATTCACCACACTAGCCCCAGTTGACTGCTGAAAGCTTTGGTGGTTCTTCCTCTTGCCCCCAGCAAAGTCCTGCTACTTCAGCAAGACAAGTCTTCCGGTCACACTCAAACTGACAGATGACTCAGGTTGAAAAATGGCTGGAGGTGGTCGGGGCACTTCTTCTCTCTCTGGAATTAGGGTTTATCCGTCCCTGTTACTTCCAAAGCTCCCTTATGCATTCAGAAATATGAATTTTGCAATTTAGCTGTTGCTGCTAGCTAAGAAGTAAGAGCATGACCCTGCCAGCACCTACTGTACCCTATTCAGAAGCAGAAGTCTACTGCATCCTACCTAGAAGAAAGAAAACCCAAGTGAAAAATCTGGGTGCAAGTAACAAGCAACCTAGCGTAAACTTGCTTAAGAGAAAGGGAATTTATTGTTCCACCCAATTGAAAAGTCCATGTGTAAGGATGGTTTCAGCTACAGATAATCTAGGAATTAAAAAAAAAAAACTCATGGGCTCTAATTCAGTTATGTGCCCATTCCTGTCTTAGTAATCACCCAGACGAAATGGTCTGGGAGGGGGGAATGCATGAACTCCTCAGAGCAAAACCTGCATCATGTTAACAGAGGAAAAAGGAAGAGATTGTGGAAAGTAAGAGCAAATGTCTGACCACTCCAGCCATCGTTCATCTCTTTATCTTCTCCACTGCTATAGTTTCTGCCAGCCATTTAAATACTGAAGTGCATGATTTTCTATTGTACATTGCTCAGTGTTTCACTTATGTTAGCCTGAAACTTTGTTCTTGATACTCATTTGATATCCAAATCACAAAAATTCTTGCTGAACTTCTAATAGGCACCTAATACAGTAAATACTTGTGTGGTAGGTCCTGAGATAGGTTACCTGACTGCATTTCACACTGCAGACCACAGCTGAAGAAGGATTAGTTTCTCAGTTTTCAGCTCTAACCATGTGCTAATATGTGCTGTCAGAAGAAAGCACTTGAAGCCATGGGTTATTGTTGCATATTTCATGCAGTATTTCTCTGAAGCAAAGTGAAATGAGAACATGGGTGAGGCTGCCTGGCTGATCCCTGAGCCATCTCACTGATGCGCAGTGTTGGGTTCAGCACGCCTTCATTTGCTATGACATCGCACATCCCATGTTCCACCTTCTAGGCAGGCAATTATGGGAAGACTTCAGTGCTGCCCTCCAAGAGACCAGTGTAGGCTGAATGGAGCTCTGTCAGACAGGCAGCCCCATTTCCTCCCAACTACTTGATGTGTAGCTCTCAACAAAAGAAATGGTTTTGAATTCTTTCTTTCACCTACTTGCTGCCAGACATCTCATGAAAAAAGTCTACACTTTGAGCCTGAGCTTGAAACTAGGCACTGGCTTACACAGTTGGCTGGGGGGTTAGAATTGAGCAGACCGTGCTATTTCCAGTCGTTGTGTGGATTAAAGGCATTCGAATGTAGAAAGACCAAAAGGAATTAATAAATTAGAGCAAATGCACAGTGTTATGATAAAGAGCGCAGTCACTGGAGTCAGAATCCTTGCTCTGCTGCTGAGTGGCTGTGTGCTTCAAAACCCTAATTTGTATCATATGGCTACTGTGATTGATTGGAATAGTGAATGGGAAGTGCTCAGCATGATGCAAGGCATAACCAACAATAAGTATTAAAGTTATTACTGATACCTGTATTGACATGTGCAGGAAACTTTAGGGATAGTACCACCAACTATGCATCACCATGGTAATGAG
Source organism: Propithecus coquereli (assembly GCF_000956105.1). Lineage (NCBI taxonomy): Eukaryota > Metazoa > Chordata > Mammalia > Primates > Indriidae > Propithecus > Propithecus coquereli. The sequence goes on along the minus strand of NW_012148230.1, from coordinate 3,295,118 downwards.
CTAGTGTGGTTATGGCCCAACAGAAATGCAGAAAAGGCTTAAAGATTAATCTATTTTAAATGTGTCCTCATATATTTTTTCTGCATGTTAAAATGCCCAACCAAATTGTTTTGAATGTCTCCAGATCCAAGGGCAGAGGCCATCATTAAAAGTTAAGGCCATAAATTGTGACAGGGGAAAAATTAGGTGTGCAGTCTTATGAGGACGTGTGTTGTTCAAACTTACGCAAATGCTCAAATCTCCTTAGGTTGCGATGTACAGACTCTTATGTTAAATGGCATTTTTGCCCAGAAATAATTATGAAGAAGCTATGTGGAATGACTTGCATTTTTCTTATTTATTTACCCTGCATCTGTTTTAATCCACAACTCATCCTAGTTTGAAAGCAATTAGTATGCAAGATGCACCCATTTCTCTGTCCCCAAGTTTTGACTTCTCTCCTCTTCCCCCATTTTGAAACTTGTCCTGGAAATACTCTTTTCACCTAGTTATCATACATAGTTATTCATTTGCAAGTGACTTTAAATATATCTAATATGTGCCAGACCCTGTGCTGCAGACACAAGAACACAGGCCCTGTTCACACTCCAGTGCAAGAGAAGGTAAGGAAACAGAGTATTCTATGAACACAATGAGAGAAATGTGCACAGATTGTGAGAAAGTGGTGAGATTTGGGTCTTAAAGGATGGTCAGGAGTCAGGCAGACTGGGCAAGGGTAAGGATTTTGGCATGAGTAAAAGTACAGAAGCAAGAAATAGCTCAACATGGCTGGAAACTAAAAATCATTTGATGTTATTCAAATATGAAGTCGAAGTAGTATAGTCATGCATCACTTAACAATGGGGATATGTTCTGAGAAATGTACCGTTAGGTGATTTTGTGGCTGTGCAAACATTGTAAAGTGTACATAAATAAATCTAGATGGTATAGTCTACCCCACACCCAGGCTATATGGTATGGCCTATTGCTCCTAGGCTACAAACTTGTATAGACTGATACTGTACTGAAAACTGTCAGCAATTGTAACACAATGGTATTTGTGTATCTAAACATATCTAAACATATAAAAGGTAATGTGTTGCAATATGATGTTATGACAGCTATGAGGTCACTTTGTGATAGGATGTTTTCAGCTCCATTTTAATCTTACGTGACTACTGCTGCATACATGGTCCGTCATTGACCAAAACATCATTATGCAGCATATGATTATAATTGGCAAAAGAGATCCTAGAGAAGTAGACAAGGAAAAAATAGTGAAAAAACTTTCTTCCATTTTTAGGATGTTGGGCTTTTTTCTACACATAGTTGGGAGCCACTGAAGGGTTTTGAAACAAGAGGTAACATGGTCAGATTTCACATATTAGATAGATTACACACTGAAGGAGGGCATTCAAGGTTATGGCTAGAGACACTAAGAACAGTAAAGAATCTGTGCCAATAATCCACTCTAGAAACCTGAGGGTCTGAATGCAGGCAGTGGTAGTTGACACAGAGGAGGCTAGGCAAAAATATTAAATACATCTAGGGAAAGTGAAACATGCATATTTTCCAAAATATTCCTTTTTTTAAAATGCCTTAAGAAAACATTTAAAAACAAGATAAAGCACAAAAACTTAGAAGCCAATGGGTTTATATGGGGATTTCATATCCTAAGGTAGTTAATTTACCCCAGCCTAACATTTTACCAGATACACAAGCCACAGAAAGTTTCCGGGCCTTTATCCCATCACCCTTTTATCCTAGGGCAGAATTGAGAGGGTATTGCAGCCACCCTGGGGGCTTTCTCGGCACCCTCCATTTTTCTCCTTATAAGCATTATGGAGTCAGCTCTTCAGTTCTTGGCTGAACTAGCTTTCAAAGCAATCAAGTACTTTCTGAGAACTTGATTTTCCTGCAATGTGGTAAGATAACTTACATGAGTTTTTACTTAAAGAAGTATTTTGTTAAAAGACAGTACCATTTAGTAGTTCAGAATGAGGACTCCGGAGCCGTGTTGCCTGGGTGCAAATGCTAGCTTTGTGAGGCCATTGTTATACATCTCCCTGGCCCTTACAGCTGATGGTTAGAGTCCTGGCTCTGAGCCCTAAGTGAGAAAGTTGCTTCTTTATCTGCTTTCCACCTCCTTTTCTTTGACTTTAGTCCATTCTTTTTCATCTATCTATTCATATTTACTTATGGCACCTATCCTAATACTTTTATTCAAAGTAAAACTTCTCAAACTTCCAACCAGAGAATTTCTACTTGGAACCCCCAGCAATATCTTTTTATTCTGCACTAAGAGAAGCATAATCAGTGGTGGGGAGACAAGTTATACTTTTAGTGACAGTTGACTTTTTTACCTATGATTCTAAACTGTGGGTAGGAAAACTATGTCCCACAGGCCAAATCCGGCCCACTACATTTTAATAAATAAAGTTTTATTGGAACGCAGCCACACCTATTCATTCAGGTATTCAGGGAGCTGCTTATGTGCTACAGAAGCAGAGTTGAGCAGTTGTGACAGAGACCGTGTGGCCCAGAACACTTAAACTCTAACCATATGGCTCTTTACGGTGAAAGTTTGTCGACCCCTTTTCTAAACCATCATCAAGACTGATTTTTTTGAACTGGTCACATTTATTCTATAGTATTATACAGTGAAGGCTGTTACGTAAACTTTAGTTAAGTAAACTCGATGCTTAGCTTCAAAGACAATCCATAGAGAGAAAGCAAAATGGAAACACTTCAATAATCTATGTATCAGAAAATCAATTCATAATAACTAAAATTTGGTTGAACTGGCTTTCAAAGCAATCGAGTACTTTCAGAGAACTTGATTTTCCTATAATGCAGTAAGATAATTTACATGAGTTTTTACTTAAAGAAGTATTTTGGTAAAAGATAGTACCATTTAGTAGTTCAGAATGAGGACTCTGGAGCCATATTGCCTGGGTGCAAATCCTAGCTTTGTCACTCATTGACTTATATAACTTCTTTGTATCTCACTCTTCTCACTAAAATAGGGATTATACTTCCAACTACCTCATGAGGCTTATGAAGATTATTTGAGTTAGTATATGCAGAATACTTAGAAGAGTAGTGTATGGTAAATGTTATGCGTTTTTGTCACTTTTAGTTTTATTTCCTGCATTTTGTGGGTCTCTATTCCCAACATGATACAAGTACTTCTGTTAAAGGAGAGTATGTCCACATTCTGGCTGAATATCTCTGTGTCTCCTTTTTGCTAGGCAGGCCTCTCTCTCCTTGCTTTCTACCCGTTTCACCCGCTACACCAGCCAAACTAACCCCTCTCCAAACTCCTTCATTCTGTCTGTTGTTTGTTAAATTGACAAATAAAATTTGTATGTATTTATAGTATACAACATGATGTTTTGAGGTATATACACACACACAGTGAAATAGCTAAATCAAGCTAATTAACATATGCATTATCTCACACACTTATCTTTTTTACGGTGAAACACTTTTTCTACTCTCTTAGCAATTTTCAAATACAATAAATTGTTATTAACTATAGTCACCATAATATAAAATAGATCTTTTGAACTTATTCCTCCTGGCTGACTGAAATTTTGTATCCTTTGACAAATATTTCCTCAATCACCCCCAGCCCCCAGGACCCGGTAAAACCATACTACTCTATGTTTTCTAAGAGTTCTACTTTTTTTAGATTCCATATATAAGTGAGATCATGCACTATTGTATTTCCGTGTGTAGCTTATTTCACTTAACATAATGTCCTCCAGCTTCAACCACATGATCACAAATGATAGGATTTGCTTTATTTTTAAGGCTGCATAGCCTTCCATTTTGTATATGTACCACATTTTCTTTATCCATTTATCCATTGTTGGACACTTAGGTTATTTCCGTATCTCAGCTGCTGTGAATAATGCTTCAATGAACATGGACGTGCAGCTATCCTTTGACACACCAATTTTATATCCTCAGAAGTAGGATTGCTGGATCATATGGTAATTCTACTTTTAGTTTCTTGAGGACTTTCCATACTGTTTTCCAAAATGGCTGTACTAATTTACATTCGCACCAACAGTGTGCAAGGGTTCCTTTTGTCCACATCCTCGCCAATACTTATTTTTTTCTTTTTGATGAGTCATTCTAAAAAGTGTAAGGTAATATCTCCTTGTAATTTTAATTTGCATTCCCTGATGGTTAATGCTATTGAGTGTTTTTTCAGATATCCATAAGCTATTTACATGTCTTCTTTTAAGAAATGTCTATTCAGATCCTTTGACCATTTTTAAATTGGGCTGTTTTATTGCTATTGAGTTTTTGGAGTTGCTTATATATTTTAAATATTAACCCTTTATCAAATGTATGGTTTGTAAATATTTTCTCCCATTGTGTAGGTTGTCTCTTCACCCCATCGATTGCTTCCTTTGCTGTGCAAAAGCTTTTTAGTTGATGGAATCCCATTTGTCTATTGTTGCTTTTTGTTGCCTATGCTTTTGAGGTCATATCCAAAAAATCATTGTCCAGAGCCCTAGACCAATGCTGTGGAGCTTTTCTCCCACAATTTCTTCTAATGGTTTTATAATTTTAGGTCTTACATTTGAGTCTATAATCCAGTTTGAGTTGATTTTTGTATATGGTGTGAGATAAGGGTCTAATTTCATTCTTTTGCATGGCAATATCTAGTTGTCCCAACACCATTTATTGAAGAGACTTTCCTGTCCCCAATTATGTTTTCTTAGGATCTTTCTCAAAAATCAATTAACCATAAATGCATGGGTTTATTTCTGGGCTCTCTATTCTGTTCCGTTGGTCCATGTGTCTGTTTTTAGGCCAGTACTATGGGGTTTGATTACTTTAACTTTGTAGTAGATTTTGAAATCAGGTAGAGTGATGCCTCTGGTTTTGTTCTTTTTGCTCAAGATTGCTTTGGTTTCTTGGGCTAACCCCTTCACTCTTACTAATCACAAAGAAAGTTTCTAGTCTTAGCAATTGTTCTCACCAACAGTGAAATCAGGAGGGTAGAAGTGGAGAAGTCAACACCTTAAAACAGTGTCTATTTGTTCACTTTTTCAATGCCCATTCACCCAACCCCACGAGGGAAGAAAGTGTCTTTCTTGTTTTCTTTTTCTGTGCCCCTAGAACACTGTCTCACAGATAGGTGAAGGTGTTCATGAATATTTGTGGAAGAATGAATTAAATATCACACAGAAGCAGAGACTACTGAGGGAGAGAAAGGTGAGAAATGAGTGCTGAGCCTTTACCAGCAGCTGTTCCTCTGACCTCATGGTCCATGGTCAAGATGGAAAATGACTGAAAAAGAGGGACATGAAGGCAGCAGCAAGAGTTGAAGGTAGCAGTGAAGCAAAAATCAGGGGATGATTTTCTGGGAAGAATGTCCCAGGGCCAATTCTAGATATATTAGCAGTTTGACAATTCCAGGTACTATGTGTAATAGTACTAACTAATTAAGTCAGAATGATAGATATTGTCTTTAAATTTAGATAAATAAGATAAATTTATTCTTAATTTGTTTGATAATGTTCCCAGTCTTCTGGTGCTTGGTAATAACTTATCTTGCTAATAATTTATTTGCAGTTATTAACTCAACATAAGCCTATCAAATACATGTTTGATACCATGCATTCTGCTATGGATGGGAACTCAGTAAAAAATTTGTATCACGTTGTTTCCACTCCTCTTCTGAAGGAATACCACTTGAAAGACAGCAATATTCAGAATGACATAACATGATGTAACGTGATAATCAGGGAGAGTAAGAAAGGCTATTGGAGAACAGAGGAAGGAATAATTATCTTCTCCAGCAAAGGAGATGTCTATGTTCACTTTAGAAATAGAATACATTTTGGTTGAGCTTTGAAGTTGAAATGTGCCAAACAGTAAAGAGATGAAGTGCATGTCAGGCAGATGAGGACAGAGTGAGTCAAAACACATTTTGGAAATGATGAATAATCTGGATGCCTAGAATACAGAATGTATTGGGCAGTAAGAGGGGATGAGATGGGGAAGATGGTTGGGAACATATTAATAAAGATTTAGTTGGCACAAGTGTTGGGAATCTATCGGAGAGATTTCAAGGAAAAAGGTGTTGTGTCGAATCCTGGAAAATTCTACTCTCAGAATAAACTCTCTGCTATGCGACTTGGGAAAATTCCTTGAGTTCTATATGTTTTTATACGTGTTCCTAGGTTTTTCATCTGTAGGGGATCATATTAATACCTCTCCTATGGTTGTTGTGAGGACTAAATGAATTAATATATGTAAAGTACTTAAAACAGTGCCAGAATCGTATTAAGTAATTTTTTAAAGATACCTGTTATTATTGTCTTCAAGAGTGAAAAATCTCATTTGTGGCCTATTTTTAAGGCATATTTGGAAGCTCTATCAGTTATCTACTCCTAGGTCACACAGCACAGTGCACCAACAGAATACATGCTCTGTCTTAAGCACTGCTCCTAAGCAAGAGCTGTGACAGACACCACCCCTCCAGCTCTGTTGCCTACACATACTTCAGTGTGCTGAGAACCTAGTGTGTGAGATGACAAATTATGGGCATAAACAACTATTAATCACTCATGCCAAACAAAGGAGAATGCTTTCTAGTAGTTTCTGCAAGGTGAATCCTTACTTCATTACTTAAGCTAACTTCATTACTTAAGCATTTTTCTTCTTTCAGGATTTTCTTTTGGAACACTTCTGAAAAGGCATCTTCCTTATCAGATTTGTTGTAATTTTTAAAATCTTCCTTCTTTTATGTTTTTTTATCATGCAACTATCTCTGAACATCCTGAGTGCTAAAGTTCTAGAGATTGTCAGCGGAGTAAATTGATTTTCTTTATTATATGAAATTTGACCTTTATTTTTCCCCTATATTATATTGGCATGTGATGTGTTTCTCATCTTTATAAGCACCAACATGGTAAAAAGAAACTATCAATGTCCAATATGCTACTTACCAATTCTAGGAATTGACTTCCCAAAGGCTAACTTGGAATAAGCTACCTTTGTTCACCCACTGCAACTCTCTCAATTGAAAAATGATCTCATCATATTGCTCATAGTTCTGAGAGCAGTCTCCTGAAATGATTAACCCTTGAAATAATTCTGTTTTGGCCCAGAACATTGGCATTGGCCCATCTCAACACTCAATGGTACCTCTATCCCTACTTTTCCTCCACGCAGTCTGGGAGGAAAAGTAGTAATCTGCCTGTTTTTACTCAGGCAGACCACAATATGACAGTGTCACTTACTTGTCTTCCAAGGGCCCTCAGCATAAACCTTAGTCTGGATTTCACTGAACTTAAGTGATTAGTTCTTAAATTAAAATGAAAGGTGAAACAATTTCCTTGCCTGGATTCTCTACCTGACAGTATCAAAATGAACTAGACTTTGATCAACTTTTTAAGGAAGAGAACCTTTAAAAGCAATAACAGATGCAGGATAGAGTATAAGAAATGGTGTAAGTCAAGAAATGCAACCAGTAAAACTAACTGTGTATGTATAAATGACACATGTTGATATAAAGTACATTTCTAAATACAACATTCTTTTTTACTTATGTGCCATAAATGAAATGGATTTGCAATAGGACCATTTCACTAATTTATTAATAATTTATTCATTTATCTATTCACTAAATCACTATCTGAGGAAAGCCACAATCCATTAATAAGTTTTTGCTTTCTCCTTTGCATTCTTACATAGCTCTTTGCAAGTTACTTACAATACTATTTATTTTAAATACATAACCTCTAAGTGTCTCTAATCTTAAAGAAACAATATGCTGATAACATTTTTATGATGCTAAGAGGATTTATATGCAATGATTTTTACTGCAGCATTATTTATAATAAAAAATGTAAAAACAACCTAAATATTCCGCAATAGGAAAATGGTTAAATAAATGATGGTATGTTTATATAATCAAGTGCTATAAAGCCATCTCAATGCTCATGTGAAATTTTTAATCATAGCAAAATATTTGTTGTATAATGATAGTAGAAAATAATATATGAAAATTTCTATATCTAATGTAACTCAAATTATATTTAAATATTTATGAATAGAATATACTGTTAATAATGATTGTTTCTGAATTAGATTAAGATTATTTTCTTTTATCTTCTTTATACATAGTTTGTACTTTTTAAGTGTTATGTAGTAAACATACATAACTTTTACAGTTACAAAACAAAATCACAGAGGTTTTTTTATTTAGTTGGTTTTTAGTAAGTCCATCTTGCATTTCATACTGCGTCACCTCTGGAAAGGAGTCAAACAAAAAATAAAATAATAGACTGATTCTCATGGAACTTACAATTTAACAGGAGATGCTAAAGAGACAAATATGATTTTAAAAAATAGCAGTACAAAAGAGGATTAAAACAGAAACTGAGAAATTTTTTACTATAAACTACTACCACTGAAAGAGTTAAGAATTGTGGATTTAGTGGGGGGTAGGGTGCAGGAAATACTGCATGGAGACAAACACAGATGGGTTTGAATGGGGAGAACAGGGGAGAGAGAGAAAATAGGCCAAACCATGGAGTCAGTTCACGTTTTGCTTTTTGTTTTATGAATCTTCATTAGAGGAGGGTTTATATTACAGAATCAGTGTTCAGTTAGAAAAACAAAAGTCATTCTATGTATTTAAAACAGAAAAGGATATAATACAGGGAAGTAGGAGCTTATAAACTATAGAAAGGCCTGGAAAAAGTCAGCAACTGATATCTAGAGGTTAAAAACCTGCAGAAAGCCAATAACAGCTTCAAAGTTCCTTCACACACCTGTGGCAGGTGAATAGCGAATGAAAATAGATCATTACAAAAGTTTTCTCTGTGCAGCCCACTGTCCACTGTCAGAGTAGAAATAAATGGCTTCTGCCTCCCCTCCTCTTTCCAAATCTTGCACAACTATGTCAGCTAGGTAAAAGGTCAGTCTTTCCAGAAAACTAAAGACAAAGTAGTCTGGAAAATGTGGTTCCCAAGCTTGTTGTAAAATGTGGTTCCATCTGTCCCACAAGATAAAGCAGAAAAAGGCGTAAGAATGAACACTGAGTGCCTAATTCTTTTCCCAGATATTTACACAGATAGTTGTGATAAAGCCTTGAAGAGTTCAGTCTTAGAAAAAATAGCGTTCATTAAGCAGACGAAAAAAACAAAAATACTGGGTTGGGAAATAAGTCAGGTAAGAAAACCTCTTCTCACCATCACAGAGTACCATGAAAAACACCAAAACCCTCAAAGGACTAAAGGGAAGTCAGAAATGGAGTCAAAATTATATAGGGTCAGAGTTAAGGGCTGTGAGCCCAAATCTCACTATGAGTCTGGAGCTGATTTACAAGAACCACATAGCCACCTTGACCCTTTCAACAGGTCAATTTCTCAATTAATTCAATAAAAGAACCATGAAATCCAACTGGTTTTTAAACTGTTGTTCTGGTTGCACTATGTAGACCTAACTTACAGGTGCTACAGTTAACTCTGGTCAAACGAGAAATGTCACATTCATGCACACTCGTCCTTCATGGTAATGTTTTCACTCAACCACTATTTTCATATAATTGCATATCTGTCTGATTTTCAACACTTTTTCCTAAGTGGTTTAGAAAAATTATATTTTAGATCTCTAATGTGGCATGAATAGAGTGATTTTAATATACATTTACATTTGTTGAAAGATAATTTCTGTTCAAAAACAAAGGGATTTCAAATTGCAAAAAAAAAAAAAAAAAGTTGAAGCCCTAAACTCTCTTCACTTACGAGTGTGGGTGGGGCAAGGTAACTCTTTAGAAGGGAGAGAGAAAGTGAAGGAGTTTCCAGAATTAACTCTACTATCTTTCCCACTGCCCTGTCCTTGCGACCTACTCATCTGTAAATTCTTTGGGTGCAGAAGGTGTGCTGTATGTTTCCCAACACTTTTGACCTAAGAAATTTGCCTATAGATCATGCCAAAAAATTTTGTTTGATGAATAAATCTGTTCTAATAGTCTCCATGTCACTGCTGCTGGATCACAAGTCTACACTGAGACTTAAAATGGTGGAAGTTTATTAGCCTGGACTTTTATTATGTTAGAGGCTACTCAATAGAAACATTAAAAAAGAAGAAAGATGGTGAGGAAGAAGAAGAAGAGGGAGATGAGGAGGAATAGGAGAGAGGAAAGGATGATGATGAAAGGAAAAGAAGCGTGATATAAAACTTTACCAAAGCACTTGAGCTTGAGTGTCTTATTGACATAGCTGTAATAAGAGCTGGAATGAAACATGGAATGGGGCAAAATGGAGTCACATAGGGCCCTGACGACACATGCCTAAAAATATATGTTTCTAACATGCTTAGAAAGCAAGGCTGACACTATTGAAAAGATGGTAAGTATGCTTCTAACATATGTTTTTGAAAATGTTTTAAACTGTGACAGGTCTCTTGAATGAAGGTAAATAGAAAATTATATATAGAAAGTTATGAAAATGGATAGTTTTGTCTGCAAATTATAATTTTCTTAACTGATTTTTTAAATAAAAGTGTTCATATTGTTGTCATTAATATATTGTTTGCTGGAAGTGGTGGCTCATGCTCCCAGTGCTTTGGAAGGCTGAGGCAGGAGGATCACTTGAGGCCAGGAGTTCAAGACCAACCTGGGAAACATAGCAAGATCCTTTTCCTACAAAAAATAAAATAATTAGCTGGGCATGGTGGCACGCACCTGTAGTCCTAGCTACTTGGGAGTCTAAGGTGGGAGAATCCCTTGAGCCCAGGTGTTCAGGGCTACAGTGAGCTATGATCACGCCACTGCTGTTACTAGGAACTACAATTAAAGCAGGTACTTCCGCTACTTTTGGAGAAACTCTTTCAAGTCAGCATTCCTTACATCAGCTTTCAACATAAATTGTGTCCCACATAGAGAAATTCAGCACAATGTATGCAAACCCATAGAACAGAAAAGCCTATTTTCATCAAGGAAGTGGGGTACTGCATATTTTTGCACAATATCTTATGAAAATGAGGAAATCACAAATCTAAAGGCATTGAAAACCTCGGGTCTTTCTATGGAATACTGCAGTAGGTGCATTTTTGTGTGAAAAAAAGCTAAAGCTGGGACTCAAATTTCTGTGTGGCTGCAATGCTTTTGCCCTAATAAAGATCTGAGACCAGAAAGAATTGCCATCAATTTGCAACATATTTTTCTTTCCAAAATTACATTTCTCTTATAAATATCCTTGGGAAACAACCTTAAGAATCCAATAAACCCTGAATCACTTTACCGGTGACCTTATTTCGGCTTGAATGTTCTCGTCAGCATCCTGGAGGAAAAATTGAAATTTGTGATCTTTTGATGAGCCATGAAGATGAAACCTATGACTTAGAACTGAGGGTTTGAGGCACTTTCTAAACAGGGAACAGGGCTTCTGATGTCCAGGGCCCTCTAAGATGCCTACCTGTGCACTCTCAGCAGTCTGCTCCATTTGATCGTGTCCATTGGCTCAGAAGAACTTTTGTGGTAATGCTGTAATTAAACAGCAGGCTTTTGGTTCAAATGTGCCAGGATTGGCTTTTACCCCTTTCTCTGCCACACCAACTTTCCCACCGCATGGGTAGCAGCTTTGCAAAGCCTGCCTTCATTGTCCACTTGGTTGTGTTTTTGTCTGGTTGGGAATGACACACCTGCAGGTGCTTTGCTCTTCATCCTTTTCTATATTTCAAAGTTTTTTTTCTTCCACAGCAATGATGCTGGCAATCCTTTGTGGTTTTTCTTGGGCCTCAAAGGCTTAATGGTCTGGCACAGAACTTGAATCTTTGGAATTATGTCCCGACCAACTCTAACAGCAGCTTCAGAGAAGTTCAGGAAGCAGCCACTCAGAACGGTGTAAGTTGGGCCTGTGGTTAAGTGTTCCAGGGCAGTTTTTGTCTTTAAAATCAAGTGACTATTTTAAAAGATTGCTTTAAAACCTGTATAACTGACCCAGATAACTTAAAGAGATTCCTAGATTTCCTAGGGATAAGAAGATGTATGCAAACCCATAAAACAGAAAAGCCGATTTTCACCAAGGAAGTAGGGTGCTGCATATTTTTGCACAATGTATTATGAAAATCAGGAAACCACAAACCTAAAAGCATTAAAAACTCCAGGTCTTTCTATGGAGTTCGGAAGTTAGTTAGCTCTCTTCCTGGATATTTAGTGGCCCCTCCACTGGGAAAGAGATAAAGGAACAACCATGATTGAAGGAAGGGAATTATTTCATGCATGAAATTAGTCATTTGGAAGTCAGGTAATACTAAATACCTAGCCCCCTCACAGGAGCACAGATATAACTGCAATAAATGCAGTTAAGCATTTATGATAAAAAGAGGTATTTCAGTCAGTTTGAGCTGCTATAACAAATATACCATAGACTGGGTGGCTTATAAAAAACAGCAATTTATTTCTCACAGTCCTGGAGGATGGAATTCTGTGATTATGGCGCCAGCACAGTTGGGATCTGGTGAGGGTCTCTTCCAGGTTGCAGATGGCTGACTCCTCTTTGCATCCTCACATGGCAGAAAGAGAGTGAGCCAGCCCTCTGGCCTCGTCTTATGAGGGCATTAGTCCCACTCACGAGGGCTCCACCGTTACAACCTAATTAGCTCCCAAAGACCCCATCTCCAAATACTATCACATTGAAGATTCTCTTTCAACATAGAAATTTTGGAAATTCAGCCCATAACAGGAGATACTCTATTCTTCTCATTAAGGCTTACTTTTGACACCTTTTAAAACTTAAAAGATTAAAATAGTAATTAACTCTTTGGAAGTCAATATTTTACTCAGTTCTTTATCATGGATTATCTCTTAGGGCAGGTCTGACATGAGAGGGAGGGAGAGAGAGTGAGAGAGAGAGAGCAAGAGAGAGACCACTAACATTTACATGTTACCTATGTGCAAAAAGTGTTAACACTTTATAAATATTAACTTATTTGATCCTCAACAGCACTGTGTAGAGTATTATTATCATTATTATTATTATTATTATTTTACATATGAGGAAACTGAGGTCCAGAAAGGTACACAACTTGCCCTAAACCACACAGCTAGTCAAGTTGCAGAGCCAGGATTCAAACCCAGGAAATCTGACCTTAGAGTCTGAGCATTTCGCTAACTAGACTTTTGACAGCAACATCAGAGCTCTATTTTTAACTCTTACTGAGACTACACACACACACATACACACATTCTCTGCCAAACCTCAATGGCTTAACACAGAAGTCAGGTTCTCAAACACGCCGTGCTCTACATAGGCTGGTAGAGAAGCTCTGCTTCTTGTACTCACCTGGGACTCAGGCTGAGGGAACGCCCATCTCAACGTGTGCTTCCACAATAAACAACCCAGTGGGAAGGGAAGGTGGCAAGTCACGGTTACGCATGTCACTCCCTATCATATTGCATTTGTCACCGTAAGTCACATGGCCACACATCCGATCTCAAGAAGACTAAGAAATACAATCTTACTATGCTTCCCAAAATAGCGGTAGAGGTCAAGCAGATATACCGGGTAATCAGCACTAATGACTAACAGCACACCTCTTTGGGACCAACCCACATCTCCTATTTCAACAGTTCCCCTCTGTACATTTCTTTCTTTTTTTTTTTAACTGGGGAAATTCTTTTTAAACAGCCAGGTGAAGACCCGGTTTCCTTAAACTTGTGGTTCTCAAGTACATGATATTTATTACAAATAGTTTTGTTCACATTACCTTAAAGCCCAAGGATTTTTGAATATATAATCTGGAAAGAGGCTTAAAATCAAGGTGCTTTCTTCTCTGCATTTCTTCCTTGTGGCAATGTGTATAGGCTGTTATCTGCTTGTAAGGGAGGAAGAGCATAAGTTAACATTTCAAAAATATTATTTACCACAGTGCTATTAGATGATGATAAAATCTTAGATTTCAGAGGTTGGTGCAAAAATGTCTTTATTTTTTCAATCAGATTAGCTCTCAGTTCATTAAGTTCAATCTCACCTGGGAATGTATGAGTCTCTGCTCCTTCCTACTAATCTTTCTCCCTCTCCAGTCTTTCTGTGCAATTTCTGTTCTCAACTTTTACTAGCATCTAAGCTCTCAATGTCAGTTCTGAGGGGCAAGAGCCTTCAGTTCCTATGCATCACTGAATCAGCCTTTAGCAAGTTCAGAGTGTGATTTTCCATGACAGAAAACAAGCATTTCTCATGTTAATACTGATTTCTTCAAAACATACTTACCTTGTTATACTAGCAAGATTTCTATCCGTTGTCATCATTTGACCAAAGAGACCTCTCCCAGAGGGGTAAGGGAACAATAAATCTGCAGCCTACCATTGCTGTATGAGAGTCCTTGGCACGTCCCAGGTATATGATAAACTCTCCCCCATGCCATTGCTGGTCTCATCCTTTTAGCATTAACACCTTTCTGACTCATGAATTAAGTAACCGAAATGTGGCATTATCTAATACCTTAGTAGTACTGCCTAGGTCAGTAGTTTTAAGTATGAGGATTCCTTTCAAAGTAAAACTATAGTTGAAATCTACATGAAAATAGCTATGCCTTTTAGAGCCTCTTGATTGGGAGCTTATATAATAACAAATCTTACTAGGCATTCAACAATGGATTTTAAGCGAAGTTTAATATTATGAATCACTGCAGCATCTACACATATTTAGAAATGTATGTGGAAGATAATTTTTTAGTTCTTTAAGAAATATGAACATAGCTATGAATTCAATAACTTCTTGACAAAACTGCAGAGTGTCTCAGGAGTCCATAAGTGGGAATCAGTAACTTGGATTTGATGGCTTCCCATGAAAAACTTCGCAATTAGATACTTTTCTAGTCATGCCAGTAACATGTCCCTCCCCCAATCTATGTTACAGGTTCTCGTGCTTTTTCTATCCCTGCCCCGCTGCATGGATCTGCTCCCCCTCCAGCTAGTTTCAAAAGTGTTGGTAATAATTCTTATAATTTTTGGAAATCCCTTTATTTTGTCCCTTTCGTTAGGCACAAGACAGATCATATATATATTTTCTGCATGAAGTTATACTGTTTGGTGAGAGTTAAGTAGGGATAACTGATGATTATCAGGATGTACAAATTAATTCAACAATAGATCAGGATATTTGGTGACATTGTAGCCCAGTCAACACTCATCGTTCATTTTTTTTCTTTTCTTTTCCTTTTTTTTCTTTTTTTTTTTTTTTTTGCTTTTGCTGATTTCACCTGTATCTGTCAGCTCTTTGGTGTGACCATTGTCTCAGTAACCTGTCTCCTTAGCTTCCATATCATTCTTTAAAAATCAATAATCTATATATAAGAAAAAACAGTATTTTTGCAAAAAATATTTATTTTATTTTATTTCAAAATTTTACTTTATTTTTAGTTGACAAATAAAAATTGTATATATTTATCATGTACAACATGAATATCATACAATTTTCATAAAGATTTGGTTATTGTATGTGTTTCAAATTCTAATAGGATACAAAATGATTTTGTTTTTGTTAAATGAAACATTTTCTTGTGAAAAACATGAAAATAGACTTTCAGAAGCAGATAAAATTATGTGAAATTCCACTACCCTGAGATCCCTGGAATTGACATTTCTGTGACTGTTCTTTAGACATGCCTTCAGGTATAGATGTTTATAGTATATGGACATAAGTTTTAAATAGCATCATATTACATATGCTCTTCTGATTTCCATTATGATCATTTATTTGACTTTTAAGGTATTTAGAAGTTTTATTTTTTCACTTTCAAAAATATTGGGTGTTTTGGTCATATTTTTGTTATTGATTTCCAATATAAATGCAATCTGGTCAGAAGACTTGATAGGTATGATAGTGATTGCTTTTAGTAATATATTTGTTGAGGCTTGCCTAGTATATGGTCAATTTTATTAAATTTTGTAGGTGTGCTTGAAAGGAATGTGCAGTCTCTAAATGTTGGTGCAT
>NW_012148230.1:3238178-3278689 GCF_000956105.1 Propithecus coquereli | reverse complement strand
CACATTTAAAAATATTATCTGCCTTTTTATAATTAATGCATGCTTTTTAATAAATTCTGGGTGCATGCTCTTTCTTGCTCGTGTGTGTTGGCAATATCTTAAATGTCTCGCTTGCCTTGATCTGTGTCTTTTGATGAACAGACATTCTTAATTTCAGTAAAGTCCATTTCATTAATCATTTTCTTCATGATTATGCTTTTTTGTGTTCCATTTAAGAAATATCTTCATACCCCAAGATATTATCTTCAGAAGCTTTTGCTTTGCCTTTCACATTTAGACCTATAGTCCATCTGGAATTGACACTTATGTATTTGTGAAGCGGGAGCTAAGCTTTTTTTTTAACCTTTATTAATGTTATTTTGATTATTTATTTGCCCCAATATCTTCATGGAAAAGATCTTCCTTTATCCACTGCCCTGAAGGCCCAAC
Organism: Propithecus coquereli; assembly: GCF_000956105.1. Lineage (NCBI taxonomy): Eukaryota > Metazoa > Chordata > Mammalia > Primates > Indriidae > Propithecus > Propithecus coquereli. Next base: position 3,278,260 of record NW_012148230.1, on the reverse strand, counting down.
TTATTTTCAGAAATCAAAGTTTCTTATATGTCTAGCTCTGCTTCTAGACCCTCAATTCATTCCATTAGTTACTTTGTCTGTCCTTACACCATATGTCAGTTAAAACAGCAATCCTTTAGTTCATGAGTTTGTGGATCAAACATTGGGGCTGGCTCTAGAGGAAGTTATTGTGGTCTTTTTTTTTCAGGATACTATGAGGGTACAAACATTTTGATTATATTTTATGTCTTTGCCTCACTCAAGCGAGGGTTAGAGGCATGCCCTTTCCCTCCACAACGCTCACTATGTCCATCAGTTGTGCGTTTACCACCCCCAAACCCCCTAATCCCTGGAGAATATTACTACCATGTGAGCACCATAGTGTTGATCAGTCAGTGCCAATCTGATGGCGAGTACACGTGGAGCCCATTCTTCCGATCTTGTGATACCTCACTTTGGATAATGGGCTTAAGCTCTACCCAGGAAAATATAAGAGGTGCTAGATCACTGTCATTTCTTATAATTGAGTAATATTCCATTGTATACATATACCAAATTTTAATAATTACCTCATGAATCGATGGGCGCTTGAGTTGTTTCCACATCCTTGCAATAGTGAATTGTGCTTCCATAAATATTCTGGTGTTCAATGGGTTGGCAGTCAGCTGATAGTCCACTAGAAAGCTCTTATGGGGTATGCCTGGCTATTGGCTGGAGCAACAGCTGCAACACAGCCTTACATTCCTCATCATCCAGCAAGCTAGCCCGGGCTTTGGACATGGTATTAGCAAGAATCCAAGACAATGAGTAGAGATGTGCAAGCGCTCTTAAGGCCTAGGCTGAGAACTGACACAATGTCCCTTCTCCCACATTCTATTCACAAACCTGACTCAGATTCAAAGAGCAGAAGAAAAGATTTCCATTTAAATGGGAAATGCTTCCAACTCAAATTACAAAAGGGCATGGATAAAGAGGAGGAAATAAATATAGCCATTTTCACAAATAATCAACAATAGCCCACTCTCTGGATATAATTGTTCACATCTTTTACATATTAAAAATAAACTGAGTTCATCCTAATACCCCCTGAAAGCTTTGTTCTGTCATAGCATCATAGATGCAGTCCAGGATCTTGTGATTTACATCATGTCTAAATGCAGATTTTGAATGCAGCTCCTCTTAATCTAAAGATTTATAAACTAAAAGAGACATGTTGCTTTTATAGTACTTTTGTTTACATCTGAATTTTTCCTGGCTATATTGTTTACTGCTATGTGAGTTGATAGATCTCAGAGTATTTGATAAGGGCTGGCCATTTCTATTAGAAGGGTAATGGTCTATAAACTAGAGAGGTAACTACCTCTTGCTGTGAAGTCCCCAACTTCCTTTGCAGACTACCAAAGATCATGAGAGCAGATATAGAAGGAAGTTCTTAGTATTAAGCTAGGGAAAGAAAATAAAACTTCAAAAATTGATACTGGTCCTAAATTTTCAGAGAATAGTGTTGTTTATAAGGGCTTTGTTAGACTTCAAAAACTCTTTTTAACATCAATATTTATTTTAAGAGGAAAGTGGAGATATAGCATAATAGCTCCATGGCATAGTTGTTATGTTTAACAGAGGTGATGTTGTTTTATGTTGGTTGTGGGTTTATTGATCCTTTTCAGTTACTGTGGTTGTTCTCTGTAAGAATTTTAGAGTGATGAGAGATCAGAGTTATTTCCCCGTTACCCAATGAAGGCCTGTTCATCCTTTGCTTTTCTTTTATTGCTTCCCAACACAATATATTTTCTGGCAATGAGAATAGTATTCTGTTGGAAAAAAAGGACAAAAGCTAGAAGAACTAACTTATTTTCAATAATTATTGGCAAGCAATTGAGTAACAGAGTCAATAATTCTGTTAAATTTTCTGGGTCTCAACCTGGAATTTATTCTCTTGCAAAGCTTAAATTCAGGAGACTCTTTCTGAAACCCAGCACCAAAATACTGGGCAGGAGGAAAAAACAAGTCATTCCTCTGTAGCCGCCATTCATTCTGCAATGCATGGCTTGCACTGGAATACAGTGAGTCTCTTTGGTTCCAGAACTACAAGGAATTTGTCTAATGAGGATAAGACATCCCAGAGTTATAACAAACATTGATAATCTCAGAACAGTGATAACCAAAGTAATGGTTGATTTAAAAAAATAAAAAACAGACATCATCAAGATAGCCAACCTGAGTTGCCCAGTGCTTCTTCTCCCCACACACAACAAAACAAATAAACAATTGTTATCTCAACTGGAGTGACTGAAGAAGTGTAACAGAGGGCACCAAAAGAGCAGCAAAATCCCTGTGGAGCATGGAAGCCCAGACTAGCACATAGAGAGGAGTGCAAGGCATGCTACCTCTTGCCACACTGTCTTCCCTGCCACAATTGGAGTCAAATGGAAGTACTTATGGGAAAAAAGCAAGATAGAGACCCCAGTACTTCCCACTGCTGCCACAGACACAAGCAGTCATTGGTACACTAGAGTCTCTCAGTCCTGACAGGCCCCAAATCTGGTTTGGAGAGTTGCAGGAAGGTTGCACAGCTGCATTGCCTCAGAGCAGGAGTCCATATCAAGCACACCCGCACATGACCTAAGCTGCTCCTGCACAGTGCCACCTTGGAAGCAGACCCACGGGTACAGTGTGTCCTACCCTGAAGGCCAGTAGCCCCAACTCTCTTAAGTCCTGAGGCTCCACCATAATTCCAGCACATTCATGTTGGTGCCTTCAGCACCACAACCCTGGCTTCCTGGAGCCTAGGCCCAACAGAACAACTGAGATGCCAAAATCTGAATGGACATGGCACTCCAGCCCTCCAAGGGGAACAGGCAGACCTACACAGTGAAGAAGCCACCTTACAGCTGGCCAGCCCACCACACCCATGCACACTTGCACACCACAGCTTGCCAGCCTGCTGAGCCCATGTGCACCCACACTTGGCCCAACAGTCAGTCCTCTGGTGGCCCTGCCTCCTGGGAGAGCCAACTTCTGTGCACACCTATCTGACAGCCAGCCCAGCAGAGGCCTGCCCCAGCAGAATCACACCACCACTGCCACACACTCCTTCAGATGTTTCATCAATTCCTAAGAACCTTACCCTAAGTTCACTCAGAAAATCAGAACATAAAACAAGAGTTTATGTGGAGCAATTATTTCATTTTGTGTAGTAAACCAAGGAACTGAAGAGGGGGGACTGAAAAGAAAATGTGGAAATTAATCCAAAGGTGCATTGGGGACCTGACCATCACTTTGGGTATCTAGGGCTAAATCTCAATAGGGAAAACTGTGAGGAGCTTTGTGAAATGCACTTGAGCTCCCTTGCCCAACTGGTCAAGAGCTGCTCATGAAATAATAATTCCTTCATACTTTCAAGTTTTTTACATGCATCAGAATGGTTGAGTGGGTTTCTGCAGAAATTCCATGCAGTAGCATTAAAGAAGCCCTAGAACAGAAAACAGCTAGTTGGTAAACCAGAGGTGAGGTGTTGTCTTATTACACCAGTGCACAACCGTTTGTTGCATCGGTGCTTAGAATGATAAGATGGGCCAAAAGGATGTGAGTATATGAGAGGTACATTTACAATCCACCTGTTTTAGCTCTCAAATTCACTCATGTTCTACACTGAATCCAATCTTCCACAGAGCCTTTAAAGTGGTTACTGGCCAGAATATCTGAAAAATACATAATACACAAGGGTTGGTGGAACAAGCTACAGTCCTCAATATTGCAAATAGTCTTGAAACCATATTGATATTTATCATTTAACTATTCCATGACTCATTCTGGATTGTCTTATCCTTGATAAGCCCTTAAATCAAATTTCCTTGCCTGGTGGAGTGACCTAGACCTTCAACCCTGAAGAGTTTTCAGATGGTTTACCCGTGTTGGGATGTTATTGCTACCATTTTCAATGTGTAATTTATCATTGAGTTTGAAGGCATCAAAAGACAACTTGGTGATTTTCTGGATTTCAGGTATATTCCTTTCTGTCCTCATTTGTGAGATCTTACAGTCCTAGATGCTCAGTGGGATACAGTGAGAGGGCTCATTGAAATTAGGATGAATTTCTCCCACCAATGGTAATTCCTTTCTTTGCTAATTCAATAACATGAGGAGTCAAAGAATGTGTCAATCACAGCTTCAGCCTCCATAGATCCTTTACTGTATCTCCTGGGGAAAGCATTATTCCACCCACCCCTAGAATGAAGATTTTAATCAAGAATAGCCTTAGATTTCATAGATGAGAAACACAAATTCCACAAGTAGGTCACTGAGAGAGATCATGAGAGAGACTTAGTTCTATTTCCACACTTAGTTCTCAAACCCATATAGCCTAGTTACTGGGCACACAGCACATGTTGGTTATTAGTTCAATGCATAAATTGCATCCTTGTGAACAAATCCTATACTTTGTATAGTGTGATACTCAAGCCAGTACCTTAACTGAGCTTTTAATAAGCCATTCTATTATCACATTAAGTAGTAAGTTTTTTCCACATGATGTAGTATACGGTAGCAGGAGTGGATCACATGAATGGCTATGCATCCATAGTCACACCTCCTTTATGAGAAAAAACACTTCTGTGTTCTGAGGCAATGTTATACATATCTGATGTTGATAAATTAGGCATTCAAAATCCTTAAAGGATAATGTTGGCAAGCAGAGGAACTGCATACACAGAAGGCAAACTCATATCTGAAATGGGATATGAGCTGACAATTCCATGGTTGCATGGTCTGGTGTAAATAACCTGCCTGTAAGTGGCTACCTGGTCTTTCTAAGGGATAATGTGAAATCAAGGGCTTGGTGTGTTGATCTTTGCTGGGAGGAGAACAGTCAGAAATTATCTGTCTTAGTGAGGGGCAGTTTCTATGCCTGCCATGATCACTACCCTGTTCATAGGCTCACTGTGTAAGTACTAGGATAACCAAGGAAAAAGATTGACTAACATCCACAAGATGAGCCACCTTACGTAGCTGATATTTAGTGACTCCTCTGAGATACTGGGGGGACAAGGAGACACAAAGATTCTCAATGTATTCTGACTACTGAGAAGATTTCCCTTCATAACTTTTCTTCAGGGCCACCCTGAGAAGGTTTTAATGCAGTGGTGATTCCCTCTTGCCTAGCACCGACATATTGAGTTCTCCTGGTTGTTGCAGGAAACTGCAAAGAAACCATAAATGTTTTTTGAGACAGGTGACATGGGAATTTGAAGCACCTGTTCAGGCAATTTACTTGTGCCTCCTGAATCTGCTTGAACATTTCTATCATAAATGGATTCCTGCTCCACCTGCCTGACATTATGACCTTAGAAGATCTATTAACACCCTGAAAATGACGGACACTTCATGTTGCATATTCATATAAGGTCCCTTCCTCAGACTTTCAATCTATTCTAAGGCACAGTAGCACACAGCTAGCTAATTTTAAGCAATAAGTCATCCTCTACCCCCAACAAATATTTTCCCCAGAATGTTAAGGGTCTGCCCTGTGACTTTCCTATGGGGATTTTCCAAAGACTGCATAGTATCCCCAGTGGTTACCTCTAACACCATGGAATCTGTTGGACCATATAATTTAATGGACAGGTTCACTAGAAGCAAAGACTGAACAGAGATTCTTTTTCATAAAATGGAAAATGCTATATGCAGTTAATATATAGGAAAAGAGGAATAAGAATAGAATAAGAAAAATTTACATGACATGGAGAGCTGAGAGACTGAACAGTGTCAGCTGGGAGATACAGTGTCAAGGTAGGGTACTTTGAGAATGGGAGACATTTGAGTTTCTTAAAAAGTAAGAAAAATGAGCCAGCAAAGATAAATTAATGATGTAGGAAAAAGAAATGTTATTAAGTATAACCATGTCTGTAAGGATAAGAGATGGATTTAAAGAAACAGATGAAGAAGTAAGCTGTGATAAGAAGAGAGAAACTTATTTTTAAGAATTGGAGGAAAATCTGTCAGCCGGATGTACGTACAAACAAGTCTCCTAGGAAGACAATAGGTTATATGAAAGGGAGTATATAAGGAGTCCTGGAAGTAATTAAGGGGCTTTAAAGTCATCAACCCCAAAAGAGTGCTTTGCATGAGTAAAGTCTATTTATTTGAGAAAATAATCACACTATCTCAGCCATGCTATATCCAGTAGATCTAGAAAATATTTGTATATAAAAACATATTCACAATATAAGTCTCATGGGTAAAGTTAACTTTGCCAGTAAAAAGTCCATATGGGAACATAAAACACGATTTCCTAAGTATATCTTTTCCAAAGAGTTCTACTTTGATAGAAAATAAAGAGTCAGACCATGGTGTGTCATGGAGCCTGTAACTTTCAAGATTGGTCTTGCAAAATAATATTCTTTCTCTAGCTAAATATTATGTTAGGTAAGGGGAGCATTGCTTATGACAAGAAGCATTGTAGTTGTATGTTGGTGGATGTATGGTCACATGGAAGACAGACAGGGGCTGGAATGAAGTCCTGTTCTTCTTCATTTCTGTTTTTTACTGCAGAGATCACAGCAAAAAGATGCCAGCTACAACCTCAGCCATTGCTGCAGAAATGGATTCTTCTTTAACTCTTAGAAGACCTAATTAAACCCTTTCTTTCTTAAACTATTTCTTTAGGTCACATACCTGATTACATACCATTCTTTAGTCTTATGCTGTAATCCCTTCTATAGAGGACGGAAGGCTTCCTTATTTGCCCGCAAACAGTTGAACATCTTTATCCATTAAGGCAGAAGACATATCAAACTATTAATGTATGCAATAAAGAGCAATGCAAACAGGTTATAATGATCATTTCTTTGTATTAGCAAATAGCAATTTTGGTTACTAAAGACAGAAGTTCCCCCACACGGCCTTTACCTAGTGTGACTATTTGACACTTGGTGTCAGTAAATCAGGCAGTTTACTGACTTGATTACAATGTTAGCCCATCAATTACTTACCCCGTTTTTTCCTTTACTCAGGTACATTGTTTATGATAGAGAAAAGTGTTAGCAGCTAATGTAGAACAAATATGTTGGCAGGTTAAATATTTGATTCTCCAGTAAAACTCCCTCTTCTGTTGTTATGGTGGTGTATAACAATCAACAATTTAGTTGGAGATTCAGGGAGGTTCTCCTAACTTAATAAGAATGATACATTGCTGTTCAAGTCACGCACTTAGTCCCAGCCTTTATGCCTGGGGTTTTGTAAAGCACAATTTCATATCATTTTCTGTACCCCTATACACCCAAAAGCAGGAGTTAATTCACGCTGGACACAGAAATAGCTTCCTACAACTTGCTATTTTGAAGTAGCAAGTAATCGGGTATTAAGTAGCGCTAACGCTGTCCTAGAGTTAGCGCGTCATTGTGCCCCTGCCATGGAGTGCTGTGAGTCTGAGATATGGCACCCTCACCATAAGGGATCATGTGAACAGAGATTTTGCAGAAATAATAACTTAACAAGTGCCTGCCACATTTCCCATTGCCTCGTGATACCCTCACAAAGGCCATTTAGAAAGAATTCAACAGCTTGCAAGGTACAGAATTTGAGCTCTAAAATGTCCAAAGATGAGCAAACGTCTCTTTTTTCTTCTCTGGAGCATTTCTAATCACAATTTTGTTACTGTAGCCTTGATTCTGAATGAGATAAACCTATCTGGAACTCTAAAAAGAACATATTCTGAGCTACTTTTCTGTCTTGTGAGATTCCCGAAGGAAACCTCACAAGAACAAGGTTTGATTTGAACGATTTGAAGCTTATCAGAACCAGTATCTTCACAAATGAGGGGATTGTTTTTTTAATCCTGGAAGATGCCAGATTGACAGTGTTTGTGGCTGGGCCTTTGATTTGGGATTAGACTCGTGGTAAGAGAGAGGTTAAAGTGTCAGTGAGTCTGCGGCCTCTGCTTTCCATGAAGCACTGGAAAGCAAATCTCTCAATTTGAGCTGAGAAGGGCAGTGTCCAGATTGAACTCTGATCACCTTCCTGGAGGCCACAGAGTCTTGCTAATTGGGATAATTAGAGCAGAGCCAACATCTCTGCCACCTGGGCACCAACATTTCCAATGGTTTAACTAAAAACTGGAAGGAAGTCACCAGTTCTGTAGTGTGTCCTACACTTCACCATTTGTAAAACTGAACCATTCTACTATCCTCTTTTTGAGCTTATTATTTATGGGCCATTTTCAGAATAAAATATGAGACATCAAAGGAGGGGAAAATAACCTTGTTTCTTTCCCTGTCCCAATTATCAAATTAAGACTTAATTTCACCATGCCTGAAACAAATGAGTGTCATATTTATATCCATTTTTCACTGTTCATTCCTTAAAAAAAAAACAAACAAACTAGAAATCTATTTCTTGACGCTAGAAAGCCAAAATCAAGGTGTCAGCAGGCCATGCTTGCTCTGAGACTCTGGGTAGAATCCTTCTTGCCTCTTTCTAGCTTCTGGTGGTAGCCAGCAATCTTTAGGCTTGCAGCTGCGTAACTCCAATCTCTGCCTCCATCTTCACATGGAGTTCTCCTTCGTGTCTTCATATCATCTCCCTATGAGGACACCAAGTCACATTGGACTAAGGGCCCACCCTCCTCCAGTATGACCTCATCTTAACCAACTATATCTGCAACAACCTTGTTTCCAAGGAAGCTCATATTCTGAGGTACAGGGGTGAGGAATTCAACATATTTGGGTGGAGGACACAATTCAACCCAGTAACAGGGAGATAATACAAATGTGAGGGCCGTCAGTGTTCCTCCAGCTCTCCCCACCCCTTCGCCCCTTGTCCAGCTGCTGTGTGTTTTTGTTTCAAATGGCCAGCAAGTGCTCTACCTACGTGAGCAGAGCTGCCTGCCTGAGAGTTTACATTCCTCAAAGCAGACCTCAGCCCCTTTTCCCCGAAGGAATAGACTCGGGTATAATTCTTGTGCTTTTTGTTTGTTTGTTTTGATTGTTGTTTGTTTCCCATTAAATGCCATATTGTGAGTATTTCTTTTCTTTTTTAAAAAAATTTATTTTATTGAAGTAATACAACTAACCATGAGTCTACGATACACTATTGTTGATTGTAGGTCCAATGTTATACGGCAGTTCTCCAGAGCTTTATTCAGCTTGCTTCACCAAAACTTTATGCCCTGTTACCCTGTTCCCCCAGCTCCTAGTAACCACCATTCCACTCTTGGATTCTATGAATTTGACAAATTTTGGTACCCCATATAAGTGTAATCATGGAGTATTTGTCTTTCTGTGACTGGCTTATTTCACTTAGCATAATGTCCTCAAGGTTCATCCATGTTGTTACATATTACAAACAAAATATCCTTCTTTTATAAGGCTGGATGGTATTCCATTGTATGTATGTACCACATTTTCTTATTCATCCATCTGTCCACGGATGTTTAAGGTTGTTTCAAAATCTTGCCTACTGTGAATAATGCTTCAATGAACATGGGAGTGTTGATATATCTTCAGGATCCTGATTTTGATTCTTTTGGGTGAAATACTCAGAAAGGAGATTACTGAATCTCATGGTAGTTCTATTTTTAATTGTTTAAGGAACCTCCCTACTGTTTTCCATAGAGGCTGCACCATTTTGCATTCCCACCGACAGTGTGCAACGGTTCCAATTTCTCCACATTCTCACCAACACTTGTGGTGTTTTGTTTTTTCTTTTTTTATATAATAGCCATCCTGACACGTGTGAGGTGATAGCTCATTGTGGTTTTGATTCACATTCCCCTGATGACTGGTAATGTTGAGCATATTTCCAATACCTGCTTGCCATTTATATGTCTTCTTTGGAGAAATGTCTATTCACGTTCTTAGCCCATTTTTTAATCAGGTTATTAGGTTTTTTTTTTCCACTGAGTTGAAGGAGTTCCTTATATATTTTGAAGATTAACCCATTATCAGATATATAGTTTGCAAATATATTCTCCCATTTTGTAGATTGTCTTTTCACTCTGCTAATTATTTACTTTGCTGTGTGGAAACTTTATTTTTAGGGTTCATTGGCATTTTTTTAATTTTTATTTTTGTAATAATAAATTGGCAAATTATAGTTGTGAATATATATAACATTATGTACAAATTTTATTTGTATATATCTCACAAAGTGATGTTATGGCAAAACTTTTAATTTTTATATAGGTCCACTTGTTTATTTTTGTTTTTGTTGCCCATACTTTTGGTGTAATATCTATGAAATCATTACCAAGACCAATGTCATTAAGCTTCTCCCCATGTTTTATTCTAGAAGTTTTACAGTTTCAGGTCTTATGTTTAAGTCTTTTAACCATTTTGAATTGATTTTTGTATATAGTGTAGTGTAACATAAGGATCCAATTTTACACTTTCACGTATGAGTATTCAGTTTTCTCAACGCCATTTGTTAAAGAGACCATAATTTTCCCATTGTGTATTTTTGGCATCCTTGTAAAGATCAGTTGACCATATATGTTTGGATTTAGCTCTGGGCCCTGTATTCTGTTCCATTGGTCTTTATGCCAGAACCATCCTGTTTTAATTACTTTAGTTTTGTAAAACATTTTGAAATCAGAAAATGTGATGCTTCCAGATTTGTTCTTCTTTCCCAAGATTGACTTGGCTATTTATGGTCTTTTATAGTTCTATATGAATTGTGGAATTGTTTTTTTATTTCTTTGAAACATCACATTGGGATTTTGATAGGGATTACATCAAATCTATAGATTGCTTTAAGTAATATGGACATTTAACAATATTAAGTTTACCAATCCTGAACACAGGATGTCTTTTCATTTGTTTGTATCTTCAGTTTCTTTCATCAATGTTTTGTGGTTTTCAGTATAGAAGTCTTTCACATCCTTAGTTCAGTTTATTCCTAAATATTTTATTCCTTTTGGTGCTATTGTAAATGAGATTGTTTTCCTAATTTCCTTTTCAGATAATTCATTGTTAGTGTATAGAAATGCAACTGATTTTGTTATGTTGGTTTTGTATGCTGCAACTTTACTAAACTGGTTTATTAGTTCTAAAGTTTCTTGGTGGACTCTTTAGGGTTTTCCACATATACGACTATGTCATTTGCAAACAGAGACAATTTTATGTCTCCCTTTCTGATTTGAATGCTTTTTTTCCCATTGCCTAGTTGCTCTAGCTAGGAGTTCCAGCACTATGTTGAACTGAAGTGGCAAGAGCGAACATTTTTGCCTGGTTCCTGATCTTACAGGAAAAGATTTCAGTTTTTCACCATTGAGTGTGATATTAGGTGTTATCTTTTCATAATTACATTTATTATATTGAGGTGATTGTTAAGTTTTCATCACAAAGGAGTGCTCAATTTTCTCAAATTCTTTTCTGCATCTACAATCATGTAATTTTTATCCTTTATTCTGTTAATGTACTAAAACACAGTTGAGTATATTGTTTAATGTCTACATATTGTGAATTTTCCAGTTTTCCTTCAGCTATTAATTTCTAGTTTCACTCCATTATGGTCAGTTAAAAAAAAAAGTGGTATGATTTCAATCTTCTTAAATATGTTAAGACTTGTTTTATGACATAATATGTAATCTATTCTGGAGAAATTTCCATGTGCTCTTGAGAAAATGTGTATTCTGCTATTGGATAAAACGTTCTGTATATGTCTGTTAGGTCCATTTGGTCTACAGTGTTGGTCAAGTCCTCTGTTTTCTTATTGATCTTCTATCTGGATGTTTTATCCATTATCAAAACTGAAGTATTGAAGTCTCTGACCATTACACTTCTACTTCTCCCCTTGGTTCTGTCAATGTTTGCTTTATATATTTAACTTCTCTGATCTTGGGTACATATATATTTACAGTTGCTGCATCCTCTTGATAAATATATACCTTCGTCATTATATAGTGTCCTTACTTGTCCCTTATGACAATTTTTGACTTACAGTCTATTTTGTCTGACATAAATAAATGCACCTCTGCTCTCTTTTGTTACCATTTGCATGAAATATCTTTTTTCATTCTTTTGCTCTGAAACTGTGTGTCCTTAAATCTAAAATGATTTTCTTGTAGACAGCATATAATTGTTTTTTAAAATATATATTTTATATTTATATATATCCCTTCAGCCACTCTATGTTTTTTGTTTGGGGAGTTTTATCCACGGACATTTTAAGTAAGTATTGATAGGGAAAGATTTATCATTAATATTGCCATTGTGTTAGTTGTTTTCTATTAGTCTTATAGTTTATTTGTCCGTCTTTTCTTCTCTTGCCAACTTCCCCTGTGTTGTTGATTTTTGTATTGATATGCTTTGATTCCATTCTTTCTTTTGTATAACTTCTACAAATATTTGTGTGTGTGTGTACAGGGATTACCTTGGGGCTTACATAAAATGTCTTGAACTTATGAATGTCTGTTTTAAGCTGAATAACTTAAACTCAATCACATTTAAGAACTCCATACTTTATCCTTTCCTCCCAACACACACACTTTATGTTCTTGTTGTCACAATTTGCCTGTTCATATTGTGTATCTTTGAACATTTTTTAGATACAGCTATGTTTAATGCTTTTGCCTTTCATACTAGAATTAAAGGTAATTTACATACCACCATTACAATAATACAGTAGTCTTTATTTGCCTATATATTTACCTCTACTAATTAATGAGTTTCATACTTTCTTATGCTATTGTATTGCTGTTTAGTGTCCTTTCATTTTAACTTAAAGAACTCCCATTAGCATTTCTTGTAAGGCAGGTCTAGTGGTGATGAACTTTCTCAGTTTTTATTTGTCTGGGTAAGTCTTTATCTCATATTCATTTTTGAAGGACAGTTTTGCTAGGTGTGGTATTCTTGGCTGCCAGTGATTTTCTCTCAGCATTTTGAATATATCAACCCACTCTTTTCTGGCCAGCAAAGTTTTTGCAAAAAAAAAAAAAAAAAGGTGTTGATAATTTCATGGGGTTTTTCTTATATGTGGCAAGTTGTTTTTTCTTGCTGTTTTCAAAATTCCCTTTTTGTCTTTTACTTTTGACAGTTTGATTATAATCTGTCTCCATGTGGATTCTTTCAGTTCATCTTATTTGGTGTGCCTTAGCCCTCTTGGATCTGTATGTCCATTTCCTTCCCTTGATTTGGGAAGGTTTTATCCATTATTCCTTTTAATAATCTTTCTAGTCCTTTCTCTTTCTCTTTTAGCTTCTGGGGCTTCTCTAATGTGCATACTGGTCAGCTTAATGATGTCCCATATGTCCAATAAACTTTCTTTAGTATTTTTTATTCTTTTTTCTCCTGACAAAATCATTTCCAGTGATCTATCTTCAAGTTTACTGATCCTTTCTTCTGCTTGATCTAGTATGCTGTTGAGCCCCTCTAGTGAATTTTTCAGTTCAGTTATTGTGTTCTTTAGCTCCATGATTTCTGTTTGGCATTTTTTCATATTTATCTCTTTGTTGAGAGTCTCATTTTGTTCATATATTGTTCCCTTGATTTTGCTGAGCATCTTTGTGATGGTTATTTTGAATTCTGTGTCAAACAAATCATATAATCCTGTTTTATTAGGGTATATTTCTAGAGATTTACATTGTTCCTTTGTTTGTAACACCTCTGCCTGAGTCTTCATTTTCTCTGACTCTTTGTGTTGATGTCTCTGTGTTAGACAAAACAAACATCTCTTCCAGTCTTCATGGGCTGGACTCATTTAGAAGATGACCTCATCAATCAGTTCAGCCAGAGATTCCGGGTCTTCTTTCAACTCTTTCCCTCTCAAGGGACAAGCAGATTACTGTGGTTTCTGTCTGGTAACTTTGTACAGCACGAGAGGATGGGAATGATGACTTCTACTAGTTCAAACCACCATCTCTGTCCCCCCCACCCAAGGTGGCTAGGCTGCACTGTACCCATCAGAGCTCCAAGACTAGCAAGCCAGATACCAATTCTTTGTGCAGCCCCAGAGAAGTTGAGATTTTGAATACATGAACAAATCCCTTCACAGCCCTGTGAGAAGCTGGAAGCTAGGGAATCTCTTCCTGACTGCATGGTGCTGTGCCAGAGGTAATTATTCCTGTGAGAGGATGTCTCAAATTTCTCTAGCAGCTTCTGTGAGTCTAGTCTCATATTTTCCTCAGATACAGGAGAGTTTAAATTAGTTTATGGATTTCTCACAAAGGGAATTTGCTCCTGTTGCTAAATCAGTGTGTTTATGGACACCCATCAGATCTCACTATTCATTATTTCCACCACTCACAGGAACTAGAAAACTGCTAATTGCATAGTATGTTCCAAACAGGAATGGCATGAAACAGAATTTCTAAGAGAGTGAGGGGATGGTTTATCAGAAATATAGAGCTTCTGGTAAGGTGGCTAATTAGTTTTTGGGAATGGTTTTAAGAACAGCCCCTGATACTAACAACATTCAGAGTAAATGGGATATCAAATTTTACTAGGAAAAAATAGTGCTCTTGAAACACTTTTTATACTCTTGAAAAAATTAATTAAAAATCTCTTCACTTCAAGCAAGTTCAAAAAATGGATATTCTCTTACTGATAGAAACATGACTTATCAGAGCATGAGGATATTCCAATAGAGCTTCTTATCCTAGCTTATCAAGTCTATACCTTACATACTGCTGGATATGCTGTGCTATGTCTTCAAGTGCCTTGGATAGGGTACCTTCTCCCTTATCCTCTTCACCCCACCAATTTAAAAACACAAAGAAAGCAAACAAACAAAAATGTTTTCCTCACCCAATTGACCGAAGATTAAATTTTTCTTCATAGGACATCAACATTTTATTTTTCAATTAAAAGAATATCTAGTCCAATATCTTTGAAAGGTAGACATCAGCCCTTACATAAGAACTGATTTTAATAGCTAGATGGCCACCTGGCATAAGAATAACTATTTTGAAATGATAGATGCTATAGTGTAGGAAAAAATGAGAAATAAATAAGAAGTTAAAGAACATTTAAGAAAGATTTTGGACATCCCACAAAGTACCCAGGATCTGGCTTGAGATTGACTTATTGGAGAAGTTAGAGCCAGACTCTATGGCCAGATATACCTTGGTTCAAGTCCCATCTTTGCTGTACTAATCCATAAAGCTTTGGACAAATCATTTAACTTCTCTAAGCCTCACTTTCATCTTCTATAGATTGCATGTCAGCTACCTGGTCATTAATGGGGATTTCAGTAAATGATACCATTTATAGGTGCAAGACTCTGTCAGAGCCCCATAGTAGAGACCCAGAGAAATACTTGGATGAGAGACACAGAGATAAATGATGTTGACTATTCATTAGAAAATAGCATTAGAAAACAAAACACTTAAACATATAAACAATTTTTCCTTAAAATTACTTAAAAACATTTTGAGTGATTAATATGTTACATTTGTTAAACTACTGTACTCTTTCAGAAAGTCCTTATGGTGAGAGGATGTTTAGCCCAGGTTGCCCTGTGCAGTGGTGTAATATAGGTCTCTTTGCTCCTGAACAGCTTGACAAAGATGGCCTTAAACATTTCCTCAGCTTGACTAAACTTTACACAGGCTTCTTTCTGACTGTAGGCCCCTGACCTCTCTTTTCTTAGAGCATTTACTTTAGAAAACTTGTAATTGTAATTCTTTTTGTACCTCCTTGAAATATACATACACCTTCACTCATCGTCTTGCACATTCTACAGCCCAGGAAATATTTTCTCAAGGACCTGGGAACCATCTTTTTGAAATGTCGACATCAAAGGAGATAGTGCCCTACCTCCCAGCATCTGTGAGAGGGTAGGAGTTTAACTTCAATCGGTGCCAATTAGCAAACACGGGTGGCCTAATCACACACAAAAGAAGATTGCAAACTCAGGAATAACGAAATGTTCTCGACAAATCTCATCGATCAGCCTCTTCTCTAATGTCCTCCAGTACTCTTCCACGAGCTCATCTCCAGGGCATACAATCCCTCACTGCCCTTGTTTCAGCGGAGCTGAGGATCCAGATTCAGACTGTGCCCTCTCCCTTGTTGCTGGCAAAAATATTGGAATAAAATCACCTTCTGCCTGCTCATCTTGACTGGTGTGACTTTTTTTTCTTTTACAGGCTCCACAATTATTCTGGACCCTCCTTTTTGGCCATGAGTGCAATAAACATCTAGTCTGTGCAGTTTCCAAAACCATCAAGAGGTAAAGAATTGCAGGATGATAAAACTTCCAGGAGAGGAAAGATTCAAAAAAGTCCACCTATACTAGGAGTCCTTTACAATCTGATACAAAATATTCACCCCCAAATATCTTTCCCTTGTGAATCTACCTCTTGATGACCTGTAAAGGGTAAATTCATGAAGCAAAGTGTGCCAGTAATCACCTTACATTTGTTCACATCTCCTTGTATGAATGGCCTTTTGAAATGAATGGCCTTTGCTACCTCTCCCACCAAGAGGGGCAATCTTTTTCTCTACTCTTGAATCTAAGTGTGGTCTTATGTCTTCTTTTGGTCAATGGGACATTAGCCAACATGATAGAAGCAGAGGCTTTAAGAATGTGCATTGGGGTTTGCCCTCTCTTGTTCCTGGAACCTCTATTACCACAAATAATAAAGAACCACACTGAGAGATCACAGCTTCCCCAGATGAGTTTCTAAACATGTGAGTGAGGCCATCCTAGCCTCAGCTAACCTAACACAGCCCAGAAAAGCCAGCCAGCCTATAGAATCATGATAAATAATGAATATATACTGTTTTAAATATCTGAGTTGTACTTTTTTAACATAACAAATGCTGATGCCATCAGGATGTTACATTTACTAAGAAACTAGGATGAGTTCCCAACCCAAAGAAATGATGAAAAATTAACTGGAGAAGGAGGAATTCCCAAGAAAACATTCTTTCATAATGGTGAGTCTCAAATCTGAAATGTTAGCTGGAATTTAAAAGAAGTTTTTTAAGGTAATTCAGAAACCCATGGAAAATCAATCTCTCTGTGGGACTAAAAATATCTCAGCTTTGAACACTTTTTTCATTCTTATTAGACTTGAAAGCGTGCCCATTGATCTGGCAAGAGCAATTTGCTAATAATTAGGCTGGCAAGGGAGGCTTAGGATTGTTACCAACCGGGTGAGTAAGGGACCCTTTAATTCACAGAAAGGACTGTCCTAACAAGAAAGGAAAGATGAAGAGACAGGAGTAACTACAAATACCTCTGTTCATTAAAAATCAAGTGAGATTGAACTCTCTCATAGAAAACTAACTTCCAAGCCAAGAGTTGCCCCATTCTTTGCCATCTGCAAAGAAGAAATGTCTTCAAGTCAATTTACCATCTGAAAATATCCTCCAGTGCTTTTATATTCCTTTCACAAGGCAACAAGGTACTCATTTTTTTTTCTTTTCTTTTTCTCTTTCTTTCTTTCTTTCTTTCTTTCTTTCTTTCTCTTGCCTTCCGTAAATATGAATATGCACTTGCCAGCCTCTCCCATTAGACCTGACATTCCTTGAGGGCAGGATCTGTGTTTAATTCATCTTTTTATCTCCCATAACACAAGGCACAAAGAAGACGCTCAATTCTTGTTTATAATATAAACGAATGGAAGAGGGCAGGCTCTATGTAGTGTAAGGACTAATAACCAGTTCACTCTGTCCCCAAGGCCAGAACAGGGAGGTTGGAAAAAAAAAAAAATGCCTCTTTTTTTTTTTTGCATGAAATAAGATTTACATTACAAAAATCCATATAATTCATGAAAATGTGTCATTTTTCACGAGGGTGCCTGAAATTCTACCAGAAATCATGGCACATGACACATCTGTAATGGGTTTTCCTTTGAGTAAATTCCGTATAGTATTTGTCATTTGCATCCCTTCTTTTTGCTTGGGAGGCCAGAAGGCCTGAGCAGAGGACAGACTTTGCAGAGTACCAGGAAAAAATTCTCCTTCTCAGAAAGCACGCCAAACAAGTTGCATTTGGAGATAAATATTTTTTAGAAATTCAAACTAATTAAAAACAGCATTGTTTTGCATTCAACTGGTTAATATACTGGTTAATATAATAAGATTATTTTTAGTGTTTTAGTTGCTCATATCCCAAAAAAGAACAAAAACCTATCCTTTCCCTGATAAAATATTTATTGTTTTATATTTTAAAAGAAAGAACCAAATCAATTTTATTTTGAAAGGCACATTAAAAATGTAAGCACAAAGCACAGGGCACATTTCACAGAAGATTGGAACTGCTAACAGTTTTTTTTTTTTTTTTTTTTTCATCTACCATAAGAAATCAAATGAAGCCAGTTTGCCTCTGGGGTTTTAAACATCATTACAATTCATCTTAATAATGAAGTTAAAATTAACTGAAAGAAGACAAAATGGGGAAAAAAACCCTTCACATTGCTAACATGGGTTTATTCATGGGAAAATGGATAAAAGTAATACCCTTTGGGCATAGTTAAGAAAAAAATCAAAATAATCAAAATATAGGTGACCCATGATTGAAGCAACACTTCAATCAGTCATTTTGTGTTTATGGAAGCATAAACTTCTGCATAAACACATACTTTATGCCCATATAAACATATGTTTGGAATACACACATACATACACAATAAAAAATAAATGCAACCACCAAGACATCTTTAAAATTTTATTTGAGAATATCACAAACAAAACAATCTGCTTACTATGGAGTTCTTTTTCTGATATCACATATAACTAACTGCAAGAGTTCAGTTCTGCTTCAGGTGAGCTTCCCAGATTGTCTTTGTGGATCTTCCTGGTGAGGAATGAAGACTGATGAAAAGGTCAGAGGGCACCTCCACTCCACAGGGCCCCCAGAATGTCTCCTTGAGCATTCTCGCTTAGACTTTTATTCTTCCTCTCTGAGAGAAAGAATAAAACAGGCAGAATGCTCCTTGGAAAAGGACAGGGGATTTTTTTTAACCAATTAAACCCTCTTCAGAACACTAAAGCTGTCACACTGGCGATACAATGATGGCAACAGTAATGAGCAGCAGAGCCCAGTCACACAATAGACGATGCTGTGTTTGCTGGGCTGTCAGGTGGGAACACTGCTTACTCATTCACGCGCTTCTACAGCAAAGTTTAGAATTCAATCATCTCGCTTCAAACCAGTAAATTATTTTGGTTTTGATTTTTTGAAAAAATGCACATTTCCAAAGAAGGGATGCCAAGCTGCAAGGTACAGGACTGAAACTGTTGATTATTTTTATTTTTGTGGAGAGTGGGAAAGATCATTGGTGCGCTATCTTAACCTTTTTTTCAATGTTTTTGAGAAACCAAATATGGGGGGTATCCATCCCTAACATGGAGGGAGCATTCTCTCTCTCTCTCTCTCTCTCTCTCTCTCTCTCTTTCTCTCAATCTATAACCATCACTGCTAATTAATCAGTTCCTACGCTTTCACTTTCAATCTTTTATTCTGATTTCTTTACATATTTACCATTTTAAATGTATACTATTTGCAGAATGATAGTAAGGTATCAAAATGTCACAACGAGCATATTGTCTGTGTTCCAAGATTTTACCCTCAGTAACCTGGTCCTGTGGTTAATTTCAAATATGGTTTGAGGAAACACTCAAAAAACTACACCAACATGCAGAGCTTTGTAGTACGTGCACAGAAATCTTCCTCACAAAACATATATTCACGTAAAACTAGAGATGACTTAGGTGGAGGAAATTAACACAATTGAGGGGCTTTACATCTAAGGAAAGATTAAAAAGATGTGATACCTTTCCATTGAAAAAATAAAGAATCATAGTGATGAGCTGTACAGAATATAGTAGGTAGTGGAATCCTACAGAATCAGAGTTCTAATATTGATATACGATGATTTGTGTGCCACTCCCAAATTAAGAACAAATATAAAGGGCACTTCGTATCACATAATTGGTAGCCTTATGGAACACAATATATTTATTATATTCACATGTAAGAGGCAGTTAAACATAGTGGTTAGGTGCATAGGCTCTGAAATCACACTGCTTGGATTCAGGTTCCAGTTCTTTGCTTGCCAGCTATGTAAACTGGAACAAATTTGTAATGCTTCTTGACATCAATTTCATTTATCAAATGAACAGAATTCCATATGTTAGGATCCAATCAGGAAACAGGAATTACACAATAATTTGAATTGGGAAAGTTTAAAATAAAGAATTAACTATAGTAAGGGATTGAAGTAGGGAGCAATTGGCTAATAAAAAGCCTATGAACTCTGACAAATATAGGAATATCAGATACAGTAAAAGCCGTAGGGCTGAGATTGAGCACACAAGGAAGCCGTCACCCAGGGCTGAGATCCAGACCTCATTAAAAGAGAGGATGCGCCCGTGGCTCACGGGATGGTATAGTATTTGCTGTGGTCCCTGGCTCATAAAACTTGCTCAAAATCTACTCCCTGCAACTTACCAAAAACCTGCCCTCTAGGTTCCAGAAAAAGCTGTTCATCAGGACGTGGTACACTGAACACCCTTCACTGTAAAACTGCACAAAGGAAGAGCCAGGAAACCTGTTGGTCACTGGGTGTTAAAGAAGCTGAACATGCTTCAGGAGCCTGTACCGTGAGCACCGTGGAATCAGGAAAGAAAACCCCTTCTCCCTGCAGTGCTTTTCCAGGGCCCTTTATTGATAACCCTTAACATCATGCCACCTGGCAAAAGAAAAATATTTAAAGGGCCCAGATCAAGTTTCCCAGAGCAGAGATGAATGGCTCAATTTGGAGCCTAGAGGCAATGAATCAATAACAGGCATATTGATAATAATAGAGTCGTTGATAGTACTAAAAGTATAAAAGTCTTTGTAGAGCACTTAGCACAGATCCTGTGGCACAGTAAGTATAGCTTTCATCAATTCACCAAATATTTAAGGAGAATCTACTAGGTTCCAGGTACTGTGCTAAGGACCAGGCAGTCATTCCTGATCAAAATCAGCACAGTTCTTGTCTCAAAGAAGAGTAATATGAGCTGTAAAACTGTACCTTTTAAAATAGCAGATCCATAATCTCTGTTAAGTTAGAGTGTGTGTGCATGTGTGTGTGTGTAGTGATCTGATGCAATTCCATACTTGTCCTTTTCATGAGTTTTTCTCTTTCTTGTGCTTGCCTGAACCCCCAGAACTTGAGGATATACGTGGAAGAGGTAAGCAACAGAGAATACATTAGTATGTACTGGCTAGATTTTCATCGTGGCTTAAAGTTACTATTGCCACTAAGCTCCACCTGTCTGTAACATGGAAAAGCAAGAATGGCCAAGTAGTTAATGGATGAGGAGAGCAGCAGGCCTGCCTTAAGATAAGATTGTGAAAACAGTGCACAGTTTTAGAGTGTGTACTCTTTATCATTCATTCTTTTTTTTTGTAAGGTGCTGATCCTATCTCCTGAGGATTAGAGTCAGAAATTTAAAGGCGTAACTGTAAACACTGTCAGGGTTACATGCTTAAAGCCACCAAGAAAATTCAATGCTCAGCTATAGGCCCTAACACACAGGGATGCCTTTTGTTAGTGTCAGATGGCATATAATAAGAAAATCATATCTGAAAGTCAAAACTGGAAGATTAGCTACCTTTTAAAATGGCATTGTTGTAGGCATTTATCCAACAAATTTTTGAGTTTCTGCTATGAGACTGCATTAAATGTTGGAGATTAAATAGCGAGCCAAAATGCAGTGTCCTAGAGCCTTGGTAGTAAGAAATACAATTAACAAAATGATCATGCAAATGATTATAAGGAATACCGTCCCAAGAAAGCAGACAAAACGCAAACATAAACCAAAGTGAAACATCAGGAAAGGAGTCCCTACTCACCTGTAACTGAGACAAGTGAGTAGCCACTAATGACTCAGAGTTGAGAAGTGGATATTACCAGATGGGGTGATGGTGGGGGCAGCGTGATGATAGGCCCATGTCAGGAGCCCTCAGGACATGGACAAGGACATGGAATACATGGAGCCCTCAGGACACGGACAAGGAACAAATGGAAGACAACAGAATGATAGGGAGAGAGTTCCATAATGGGAGCAGAGAAGTTGACAGGGTGCAATCACAAAGAACTATAGGCTGAGCCAATGAAATGGTTGTTCTCTAAACAGAAACAAAACGAAGATAAACTATTGGTATGGTTTAAGCGTCTGTATGTGGAGGATAGGATTGGGTAAAACAATAAGAATGCCTTTTTGTAAGATCACTTTAGATGTAGGATGAGGAAAGTAATGGAAAAATCTCAGAGTGGATGCACAGATTCCAAGGGAAGAGAGCATTATAGGAAGGAGTCACTAACCATGTCACACCTCCTGGAAGGTCAAATGAGATGAAGACTCAATAATGTCTATTGAATTTTATAAGGTTAACTTAAATGAGAACCATTTTGGTAGACAGTGAAGAAAAGAATGAAGATTAAAGTGGGTTACAGAGTTAGTTGAAAGTAAGGAAGTGATGAGAGTGAATATAGATAAGTCTTTCAAGAATTCTGGCTGTTTTAATGCAAAGAGAGAGAGACAGCCAGACAGACAGAGACAGAGAGAGAAGCATTAGTTCATTACCTAGATCATGCTTTACTTACTGATTTAGGTTAAATATTTCACTTGGCAGTATCTGTCACCCTACTTACAGAAATCTTTCTATAGCAATTTATCCACTTCAGAAAAATAATCTTCCATCAATGGATGGCTAGTGATTTGAAAAACATAGCAAAGATTTTTAATTTCCACCTTCTCGAATTGTCACTAAGTTGTTTTCTGCATTTTTATTAAACTCCGAGATAATAATCCTGAAGATTGTCTCACCTCCATGAATGGAATAAAACAAGATTGTAAGTTCCTTGAAGGTAGGAACTATGTCTCTGTATAATTTAGTCTCAGTAAATCATAGTTGAATTGTTGAAGAGCTAGTGCAAAAACAGAAAATTAGATAATAAATCTTCAGCCCAAAAGAGCCTTCAGAATTTATCCAGTTAATTCCTCTGTCCCAAATCTCCAGCAATGAGTGTACAATATCAAGAGTGTGCAGAGTTTTAGCAATAATTATGTCATAAAGAACTCAGTACTTGGAGTGATCTTACACAATCCATAAGACTCTTCACTAATAGGGAGCTTTTTTACTCCTCAAATATTTAACATTTTCTCCTCACTCTTTGCTCTTGACTTGCCTTCTCATTTACCTGGAAAAAAATAACTGAAGAAAACAACTTCCTTTGCAAATATCACATCTATGAACCAATAGGGATCTATTTGTCCCGATAGACTCTGTTTACCTTTTATTTCAATCATTGACCTGTCCATTCTCCTCCCAAAGGCCAATTCTTCAAAGTGTTCGCTGGGTTCCCTCTCACATATGCAAAGAATGCATCTCCTCTTCCTCCTGCATCACCATTCTCCCCCTCTTTACAAGACCATTTCTAATAAAATACAAACATGACAGTATTTTTTCTTTCTGAAACATTTTGCCTTGCCTCCCTCACATATTTTATCCGGCTGCTCCCTTTTACAGCACGAATTCCTGAAAGAGTGTGGATACATACTTTCTCAACTTCCTCACTCCAATTTTTTCTTTAACATTTTGGTCCCACCACTACATTGATACTGCTTTTGTCATAGTCACAAGGTCTGCATATTGCCAAATCCAATGATCACTTCTACCTTGATTTTTCTGGTCCTCCCAATACAATAATATTTGATAACAGTGAATGCATTTTCCTTCTTGAAAAACTTTTTCACTTGGCTTTAAGAATATCGTGCTCATACAGAATTTTCCCTATTCATTGAATGTCTTTGAAGATTCCTCTGCCTCTTTTAGTTGAAGTGCCCATGCCCAAATTTATTCCTTATCAAAATAATCTCATCCAATTCAATAACTTTAAGTGTTCTGTATGTTGCTGACCTGTGCATGTACATCATCAGCACTTCCTTCTCTGAATCCTAGACTCTCTTATGTAACTACCAACTTTTTATTTAAGTATTTGGTGGAATGTTTATTTTTTCATTTTAAATTTTTCATTTTTAGTTATTATGGGTACAGAATGTTGTATATATTTGATAGAATGTTTGAAAAGAGAATTTTTGAGGGCCGGGCGCGGTGGCTCATGTCTGTAATTCTAGCTCTCTGAGAGGCTGAGGGGGGCGGATTGTTTGAGCTCAGGAGTTCGAAACCAGCCTGAGCAAGAGCAAGACCCCGTCTCTACTAAAATTAGAAAAAAATTAGCTGGGCATAGTGGCACATGCCTGTAGTCCCAGCTACTCAAGAGGCTGAGGCAGGAGGATAGCTTGAGCCCAGGAGTTTGAGGTTGCTGTGAGCTAGGATGACGCCACGGCACTCTAGCCCAGGCAACACAGTGAGACTCTGTCTCAAAAAAAAAAAAGAGAATTCTTGATTTCCCATACCTGGGCTACAAATCTGTCCCTCCCCATGTCTTCCCCATTTCAGGAACTGCCACTGTGTATCCTCTATCTATTTGCTCAAACCAAAATTTGAGAGAAATCCTTCTCTTTTCTTATCATCCCATATAGAATCCATCAGCAACCCTTCTTGACTCTATCTTTAAAATATATCCTGAGTTCAGCAATTTCTTACCACCTCTACTTTTATCTCTCTAGTCCCAGAAGCCATCATTTTCTTCCTATACTGCTTTAATAGTCATCTAACTACACTTTCAGGTTCTATTTTTTCCTTCCACACTCTATTGCCCACATAGAGGCTAGTGTGAGCTTTTTAAAAATATCTCATAACCCATAGTAGGGAAGAGCTAGTTGTTCAACAATCCATCTTTTTTCCTTCTTGCTTTCAAAACTAGAGTAACTTTTGCGGTTTCCCTTGCAGTTAGATGTGGTCATGCAACTCAGTTTTAATCATTGGAAGATGAGGGGATGTGATATTTTCCACTGCTAAAACCCATCAGACACTTCCATGTGTGATTCCCCATGTTCTTTCCGCCTCAGCCAGCCTGGTGTAGCCAGTACACAACTAGACTCCAGATGGAGTAAGGCTGGGTCTCTGAATCACTTCCTAAAGGAGAATTGTCCACTGATGAAGAATATAAGTTCTGAATTTTAAATAAATGGAAAATAATCTTGTGTTGCCATTGGTGCCATTGTATATTTTTGGATTTGTTTATGACAGGAGCCAGAATCAGCCTAATAAGTACATTCTCTAATACAAAATACTCCAATGGCTTCCCATTACATTTAGAACAGATTTAAACTTCTTTACATGCCCTAATTGACTAGGCCTTGCAAAATTCTCTACTTTTATGTCCTCCTCATTCATTCCCCTTTACCCACACTAGCCTCTTGCTATTTCTAAAACACACTAAGCTAATTCTCATGCCATGGACTTCATGTTTGCTTTGCCCCCTACCTGGAATGCCCTCCTCCCATATATTCAGGTCTGCTCAAATTGCAACTTCTCAGAGAACCTCACCTTATATCCCACCAAAAGTGGCATTGCCGTATCTATCATTTTACCTGTCTTGCATTTGTAGCTCTTATATCTACCTATAAATATGTCAATTATTTATTCGCTTACTACCTTACTATCTATACTTTCTACTAGAATGTCAGTTTCAGGAGCAATTTTTTTCTAACAAGTGCAATGCATCAACATTGAAAGGATATCTTTTCCATGGTTAGGTTATATGAGACAATGACTTCCATCTTAGTAGTAGAATCTATATTGACTTTCTTGGCTCACATACTTTGATGAAGCAAGTTGCCACATGGCAAGGAACTGTGGGTAACCACCAGCCATAAGACAGTGGGAAACTGACACCTTCAGTCTGGCAACCCAAGAGGTACTGAATTCTGCCATGTGACCTTGGAAATATATCCTTCCTAGTCCAGCCTTCTGATGAGACCTCAGCCTTGAACAACACCTTGATAGCTGCCATGTGAGATGCTGAGCAGAGAGCCCCATTGAGCCATACCTAGGGTCCTGACTCACAGAACCTATAACAAAATACATGTAAGATATTTTATGCCACTAAGTTTGTGGTAATTTGTTAAACAGAAAGAGAAAACTAATTCAACCCTCCAGATCAACCAATCTGGGTAGAGCAAAAAAAAAAAAAAAAAAAAAAAAGAAAAGAAAACCAGTTTTCTCCTAGCAAAATCAAATAGAATAATAGAAAACTAAGTAAGTGCGCTGTTTGCATAGATTCCTGATGCCCTAAAATATAATCTGACATCTGTGTACAGTGTTTTTCAGTATACTTCCAGATTTTGTATGGAATGGGTAAGAATAAATTCTTCTTACCATCTTCACAGTCATCCTGAATGCAGAAAGTGGTACCATCAGAACATGAACAGTGAAATATTTTCCCTCTGCCCAGACATCAGTAACATCTAGGAACACAAACATTAAGGCTCCCTCTCTGAGACACTGCCATTTCTTGAATGACTAGCTTTGACTCTTCCACTTTTTCTTAAAAATAATACCAAAAAAAAAAAATCAAAAATCCAAGTTACTTTGTTCTTGTTGCTTGTGTCTTTACTAGGTTAATAAGGAAATTTTGGGAAAGACATAACATAGAAAACTTAGTTTTTGTTTCACATATATTGATGGGGCTTGGACTGGTTGTGCACCTACAGAATATTTTGTTGCATTAAATAACATTTGGAAGCTATAGGAAAAACTCTTGATGCAAAATATGTATTCCTTCTGTGTTAGAATATTCCAAAAATGAAAATAAATCCCTACCGTAGAAACAGAAAATGATGTAAAAAATTAAATTAAGTGGAAAAGTAGTGACAAGTTTTTACTCTGAAATAAATGTGTGAGATTAGCTGACAACAGGGAAGCCAGCCCTGATTCTCACTCCTGTAGTGGTGGGGTTTAACACAAAGCCTCTTAGGCGTTTAGCTAGCTGACTAGGGAGGAAGAGAGCATGCAGCCCCTAACTGCCTATATCTGTGAGAATGCATTGAAGCCACTGAAATGATCATTGAAGACTTGAGATTAGTATCAAATTTGGAGATTTTTTCTCTCAAGGGGATCAGGCTAGAGAAACAGATAACTTTTGGTTCAAATGGCCCAGCGAATGAGTGTTAGAAAGTAAAAATAATCTCTGATAACATGGATAGGGATAATCAAGAGAGCTGTGTCTGCAACAAACTTGGAGGTTTTATTTCTAGCAATCAAGGGTCCACTGGAGATTTAAAATCATTTTTATTTTACTATTATCACGAAGAATAAAATATAACACCTGTGTCTTCAAGTGAACCACTGGACAGCTTCTTAGGTTTAGAGAACACAGTGGTGTTTCAGCACAATTTAAGAGTAATACTCGTGCTTAGGTATTTACAGGGAAGAGTACTACATCAAAAAATGTAAATTACTTTTGAGTTTTTGTTTGATACAGGATTTTTATCCTTTAAACAGTTAATTGCACAGACAACAACAACAACAAAAATCAACTAAATGGGTGACTTGTTTTTTAGCTGTGCAGAATTCATGGACTTGCCAAGAGATACAGTGGACTTGCCAATATATTAGATGGAAAATGTTAAACTTTCTCTTCAAAAGATAAAAGACCATAAACCTCAGCCCCTATCCAATCCTAATCCAGATCCATGGAAATGAGAGGAAGGAAAGCTTAAGAATTAAGGTCTATATGAATCCATTCTATATGCAGGGTGAAAGTAAGGAGAGAAATAATATTTCATGTAATAAAAGATTAATGTGAGAGCTCTTCTGAGTGATAACCACATTGCTTCATCTCAGAGCTAATTAGGCCTTTGAATTGCATTCAGAAAGGAAGACTTGCAAGCATTTGC
Source organism: Propithecus coquereli (assembly GCF_000956105.1). NCBI lineage: Eukaryota > Metazoa > Chordata > Mammalia > Primates > Indriidae > Propithecus > Propithecus coquereli. Next base: position 3,250,538 of record NW_012148230.1, on the reverse strand, counting down.
ATGTTACCTTTAGCAAATACTTATTTTAATTGCTTACTAGTGAACACTGATTTTTGAGCTGAATGAATTATTTTTCTAAGAAGAACAAAAATCCCTCTGTCCTCAGCAGAATATTGAAAATGAGCAGTGTTAATTCCTCTAGAAAAAATATTTTTAATATGATTATTACAAACATCAGATTATTTTTATCAAAAGATAATTTAAAATTGAATTTATTTTGACAATCGAATTATCCTATGGAGTCTTTGAAGGAACCAAGTTCAGAAATTAATCCACAGCTGTGATCTGTGTCATCCCATCAAAAGAAAAGTCTTCTGTAACCTTATTTCTACACACCTTTACAGATAGCTGAGAAACTAGGGCTGAGATTGTCTTATCATCCAATCTTAGTTGGTCTTTCAAAAAATATATGTACATCTTGCCATCTCTTATAAAAGGGACTGATAACCTTCTAACTACTCAATAGTATATCAAGGTAGAAATGGTGGGAGTGAGTTACCTAACAGGGTGGAGTACTTTATTACTGAAATTATTTACAATTGATGGCACATAGTGATACTAAATTATAATATAACTCAACTTTCTATTGTTTTAAATTCTCCTCAGACAATGCACCACCCGATTTTCTGCATCCGGACAGACCACTCCACCACCACTATCTTGATTGACACATCACTTGGTATGACTGCATGACACGTATTATCATATCGAATTCTCTCAGCTGAAGAAATTGAAACTCAGATGGTAACTTGTCTCCAATAGTTAAATAAGCTACTCAACATATTCAACTAGCATCTGGCATAACCAAGATTAAAACTGGTTAAAACTAAGAATTTTCTAATGCCAACGCCTTTATAATAACTGCAAGTTATGCTGAACAAATGAGGACTCTGGGTTTCCCAACTATCACCTCCCTCTCAATTCCTCACACGTCACATTTCCAGTATGGGAGTACTCAGGCCATTAAAAGGGCTAACAGAAATGACACTTGCACCCCCACTTTTCTTGTGATGAGGGAAGTTCCTCTATAATATATGAATCCTGCTGTAGGAAAGAGCCATATGTATGAGACAGGGGAGTAAATCGGCCTGTCCTCCTCTGCCCAGGACAGAGTAGAATGGGAGCATGAATGTGTATACTGTGTGTATCACTAATCCTGCCACTCCACAGGAAGGGTGTCTTTTCCTTAATTTGAAAAGGCATAGAGCTCTCATCACCTAAATATCTCAGATTCAATTTATTCTCCCTTCAAGTCGACAAAACATAGTAGAGAGTAAAATATAAGATAAAGATTTATAGAGGATTTTCTATTTCCCTTATTGTTTATTGATTTCAAAATTAAACTCCCTAAACATTTCCATAGTACAACAGGATGAAATTAAATAAACAAGATTTTGTGCAATGTACTTTTGAATGCTTATGTAATTGCTTTATCAAGCTAAAAACCAACAGGCCATTCCCGGGTGGGTGGTTTACCTAGAAGGGAATGGATGTGCTCACAGCTAAACATTCTAGGAGGAATATGTGAAACAAAGACTTAGAGCTAAAGAGAAACTGGCACTCCTGGATGTGGAAGCGCCTGGTGCATTTATGGTGATGGTTGTCGAGCTGCCCCAGTCACATAGAGGCACGCAGGGATGAGACAGGACATTAGCTCTCAGAGGCCCCCAGGACGGGCTTGGGCCTCAGTCTGTGCACTTCTTGTAAATATTGCTCCATTTGAGTTTCCTTAAAAGTTACAGGCTATAGTATGGTAAATTAGTAAGTGCCAAACCCATGCTTAGGATGAAGGCACAGGGAAAAGCAGAGCCCCCTCCTGAGGCCGACATTGTAGGTGCAGAGACAACATGCAGAGAACAGCTTTGCCCAACGAAGTCATGATTTTAAGGGTGGCTACAGTAGCAGAGGCAACATGATGAGAAGGGTGGACTGGAATGAGGAGGGCTATACTCAGGAGCACACTAACCTCGATACTTTAGGGAATATCTGGGGCATGTGAGGGGGTGTTAATTTACAGATATAAAGGAATTCACACCTTTGTAGGTATAATATTTTAATGGACAACAGATTCAATTTCAAATTTTCTGTTATGAAAGACCTCACCCTGCTTGTCTTTCTCAGCTGGTAGGATTAAATATCTCCACCCTCCTGAATCTTCTGATCTAGAGTAAAAAAACTTCCTATCTAGGTAGCAAAAAGATTGTAATACTACACAATGGAAGACCATAAAGTACAAATCATTCTAAACTCAAATCTAAGCACTGACCTAGACATAAATGGTCAATTGGATTTTGACAAAGGTCTGAAGAGGATTAAATAAGGAAAAAGTAGTCTATTCAACAGTGTTGGAACAATTGGACATTCATATGAAAAGAATGAGCCTTGACTCTTACCTTTTACCATGCACAAAAATTAACTTCAAATGTATTATAAATTCATATATAAAATATAAAGCTATAAAACTTCTAGAAGAAAACATAGGAGAAAAATCTTTTAACCTTTGGTTAAACAAAATTTCTTAGCTAAACCATAAAAGAAAAAAATTGATAAATTGGACAAAATGAAAATTCTGTTCTTCAAATGATACTGTTAATAAAATGAAAATAAGCCATAATCTGGAAAAAAATTTATGAAATACTGTATGTAACTAATTGAAAACTTGTGTCCAGACTATATAGGAGTTTTAAACTTATAAGAAAACAGAATCCAATTGAATAATAGACAAAAGATTTGAAGAGAAAGAAATTTCCCAGAAGAATTGAAAATGATCATAGAAAGATGATCAATACTATTAAACATTAGAGAAATGCAAATTAAAAGCACAATGAGTTCCCACCGAAAAAGTTAAAACTAAAAATACAGAAAATGCCAAGTGGTGGCAGGGATTTGAAGCAGGTGAAAATCTCATAAACTGCAGGTTGGAAAGCAAAATGGTGCAGCCAGTTTAAAAACAGTTTGCCAGTTACTCAGAAATCTAAATACATACTTACCAAATGATTCAGCAATCCCACTCACAGTATTTACACTATGTAAATAAAAAATTATGTCCCTACAAAGACCTATATGCAAATCATTCAGATTTGCTTCAGATGAAAACTGAAAATAATTGAAGTATCTATCAACCAGTAAATGAATAATCAAAATCCACAGAATATGCTAGTATTCTATAATAAAAAGGAATGAATCACTGATACATTAACAAATCTCAAAACTATTACTCTATGTGAAGGAGACCTGCTATAAAAGGGATATTAATGATTCCATTTATGTGACATTTGAGAAAAGGCAAAACTTTGGGGACAAAAAACAGCTCAGGCGTCACTAAGAACTAGGGTTGCAGGGACAGATTTACCACAAAGGGCATGAGGGTATTTTCCGGAGTAACAGAAATGTCTTATGTCTTGATTGCAGTAGTCATTAGACAACTATAGACATTTGTCAAAAATTATCAACTTGTATACTTAGAAGAGATGTTTTATTATGCATAAATTATACTTCAGTAAATATTACTTTTCTAAAAAAGCAAAATCAAAAGAAAAAATTCCTTCTCTGCAATTTACAACCTCTTGTAAATTATTTAACCTCTCTGATCACCGATCTCCTCATCTGTAAAACTGATCATACTTATAATGCAGAATTCTTTGCATGCTGGGGCTTGTTCATTCTTATTACTGTGTAGTAATCCATTATTTGTATATAACACATTTTATGTGCCCGTTTTATTTGGGTTATTTCCAGTTTTTGGCTGTTACAAATAGTGTTGCTATGAACATTATTGTGAATGTCTTTGACATAGATATACTTGATAACATAAGTAATGTGGCTACCAATATGTAAATATTGCTCCTGAGCCCTCATTTGTGTATGACTGGTTAGCTCATTTGATATACCACATAGCTAATGGAGCCAAGGTATTGACCACTGAAATTCCCTTTGGTAGCCTGTGTCATTGTCATTGTTTTGTTTAGTAACATTACAGAAGTCTAATAGAAGACACGAATAAACCACGTCCAAAATTCCACACACGCACCCCCAGTATCTCTCAATCTGATAACTGTCTTTGATGTATGAGTTTCTGAGCTTGAGTCCCCACCAAGACATTCACCAAGTCTTAGAGCTCTGCCTCTATTTGGGTCCCCACTGGCCTATATCACAGCTATAGAAATTTCACCTCCTAAAACTAAGGTTCTATGCAACCCCTTTGGAAATATGTTTGTCAGTATCTATAAAAAAAGGAACATAAATACAACTTGTTATCCAATAATCACACTCTTAGCTATATACCCAAAAGAAAAGTGTATATATGTTCACCAAAAGACATTCACAGTAATGTTCATAGCAACACTATTTGTCATAGCCAAAAACAGGAAACAATCCAAATAGTATGGATATATAAAAGGTATTATATACATATAATGAATTTCTACACCAGAATAAGAATGAAAAAACTACAGTGTGAAATCACGTGGATGAGTCTCACAAATATAATAAACAAAAATGTGCATATTGTATGATTTTATTTCTGTAGCATATACATACAGGCAAAACTACCATATGGTGTTAGAAGTTTCAATAGTGGTTACCATACTGGGAAGAGAAGGATAATGACCAGAAGGGGGCATATGGGGTCTTCCCGGATAATAATATTTCTTGATATAGGTCTTTTGCTCAGTTTGTGAAAATTCATGAACTATAAATTCATGAGTTGCACACTTTTCTGAATGTTACCATAAAATGATACTTCAATTAAAAAAGCATGTGTAAAAACAATAAAACACTTGAGTCTTTAAAAAATGGAAATCCTGCCTTGCTCTTGCCAACACCCTACTCCCCGTCCTCGGCCTTGACTGCCCCTCACCAAACTTAAATCAACAGCTGGAATCAGAATGTCTTCCATTTGCTTATATTAATACTACAAAATAGCAAATTCTATGGAGACCACATCTCTCTTTCCCAGCTGAATGTCTCATGTCAGCTCAAGTCACCTCCATCTTCCTTCTTTTCACTCATGCATGCTTTTCTTATTAAATTATTATTTCAACTACATTGGGCATTATGCTCAACTTTGGGGATAGCATTAGAGAATAAATTCAAGGTCCATACAAACCTCCCTCTGCCTCACCTCATTCCTTTAGTCACACAGTATGAGATAATGATCTCTTCCCAAACTTATCTGTCAGATTTAAATAAACCAGTCTGACCACCCTGATAAGGTAAGTCATCTCCATTTGCCATAGTTCATGCAGCCACAGGTGCGCATGGACCCATATTCAATCACAGTGAACAATATTCAATCAAATCTATTTTTGAAAGAGGTTAGAAGTCAATCACATGAATTGATCCCATTATATAATTTTTGTGTATATAAATAAAATTTTCTTAAAAAAGAATTAGAACCAGAAACTTGCTGGTATTGCCTGCCTGGAATTTATTTTCTCTTGTTTGAGAACCATCATATCCTAAATTTCTAGCAATTTTTAAATATTTTTTCATCTCTTCTATGAATTAGAGAAGCCCTTGTAAGTGTCATGTGGACTCTAGGAGCCACGTTTTTTGTTTTGTTTTATAATAAATTTTATTGTATATTTGAGATTTACAAAAGGATGTTATGGAATACATAGAGATAGCAAAATGGTTACTACGGTGAAGCAAATTAACATATCTGTCATCTAATATAGTTACTTTTTTGTGTAACAAGAGCAGTTAAAATCTTATTTAACAAAAATTCCTAATACAATACAATTTTATTAAATATAGTCCTCATGTTGTACATCAGGTCTCTAGAATTTTTCATCCTACATATATGCTACTTTGACCTATATCTTTCCTTTTCCTCTCTCCCTCCCTAGTAACCACTGTTTTATTCTCTATGTCTGTATATTTGACCTTTGATTTAAAATTTTACATATAGGTGAGATCATGTAATATTTTTCTTTCTGAGTCTGGATTATTTCACTTAACTTATTGTCTCCCAGGTCCATCCATGTTGTGGCAAATGGAAGGATCTCTTTCTTTTTTTAAGGCTGAATAATATTTCGTTATATATGTATATATATAAAATATATCTCTTATATTTCTTAATCCATTCATCTGTCAATGGACACCAAGATTGTTTCCATATCTTGGCGTTTGTGAATGACAAAACGCAGTCAACATGAGAATGCAGATACCTTTACAAGGTGGTGATTTCATCTCATTTTGGTATTATACTTAGAAGAGGAATTACTGGATCATATGGTAATTCCATTTTCAATTTCTTTAGGAAAGTCCACACTGTTTTTCATAATGGCTTCACCGATCTGCATTCCCACCAACAGCGTACTAGGGTCCCCTTTTCTCTGCACCCTCATTAACATTTGTTATCTCTTGTCTTTTTGGTAATAGCAATAGAAGCCATATTTTTAAGACCTAAGAAAAAAGAGCACATAACTTTTCTCTGTGAATATATCAGCTTCATTAATTAACAACATGCTCACTTCATTTAATAATTTCAAATAATAACACAGCCCATTAACAATGATTTCAGTTTTTCAGAATAACATTCATAGCTATATATGCATCAACCTTTTAGATAAAACTCAAAAATGGTGTATTACTATGTTGCTATAGTCAACCACCTTCCCAACAAACCTGACAGTTGAAGACTCTACAGAAACTTTAAATTTAGTTTGTTATAATACAGATTAGGATACTATTTGATATATCAACACTTCAAAGAGAATTCTACATATCCTTTTGAACCTACCACTCTCCGGTCTAGTCTCAGTGATGATTCCCATTAGCAAAATAACATTAGCACAAAAGGGTAACAAAACCCTTAAGGCTACAGATTGTCTATATTTTTTTGAAAGAGGCTTTGATATTTCCAGTTACATACACTTTCATGTATGCACTACTGCTCTCTGCCCAGAAGAGATACATTTCCAGATTTGCATCCCACGGATGATAAATATGGATTTTACTTGACCTTCAATCTGATCTTTACTTTAAATTCTCTTTCTTTAATTAGCTTAAGGCATTTTCAGGGAAACTTACAAACAAAGAACACACTTTCTTTTCTTCCTTCTTTCCCTCCCTCTCTTCTTTCCACAAACATTCGTTGAGTGATTCCTATATGTCAGACATAGGTAATATTATACAAAGATAAATAAGACACTCTCTGACCTACATCGCTATAAAATTTCCACCTATTTCAAACCACTTTTGCTCCCTTAGCATCCTGGAACCTGACTCTGATTTAGTTTCTGATGAATAACCTAAGCCTCTTTAAAAAGCCAGCTTTGCCACAGATCTTTGCCTATTCTTAAAGGCTACGGCTGAAACAAAGTGTGAGGATGCCTCCATTATGCTCTTTCTTGCTCCCAACATCTCCTTGACCACCCCCTTCCCATCCCCTCCACCCACTGACTTTCATGGTCAGGTTGGTAAGGTCAATTCGCTAAGAATCCCAAACTACTGGAAATAGCCATAGTTCCTCCCAGAATCGCGAGAGCAATTTTTGTGCTGAGATTCTTCTGATGATTACATCTCACTAATGAGGAGTGGGGATTAGACGCAAGGCACAGAAAACCAGCACTGACCCAGAATGAACCTCACACTACCTGAGTTCTACTTCGGTGCCTCTCTGCTTGGTCCTAGAATATTTATGGGGATTTGTCATTGTAAAGATATAGTGATGAGGGAAACAGCCTCTAATTTCTTAGTAACTATAAAGTCATGAATAAATATGTTATAACTATCCCAGCTGATTTTCCCCCAATCAATTTTCAACTTGATTTCATTTCAGGGTCAACTCTAAGGGTCATTTTATATGCAGAAAAAAATCCCTGAACAGAATTTATTGCTTCTCAGTCTCTCAATGGGCTGACTGCTCCTGGATCAGAATTTCAATTGTGCGTTAACATTAAGGGCTACAATTTTTTTTCTGGTTAGGTGGATGGCAATTAGCACTAATAATGGGAGAGTTGTGGCATTCCAGTAGATTGATAGTTACCTTAAGGAAAAAGAAGTCATGCTATTTCTTTATTTGAGATGTTCCTCCTAAGCTTAGAGTATATCCACTTATTTAATAAGACAGAAAACAAGGTATCTGTCTGCAGAAACTGAGACAGTAATTTTAAAATAAAACAGCATGTACTTCCATTATTTGGTATTTCAAGCTAAAGCAATGTTTGGGGCCCAATTATGTGGATAATTGCTCAAAGGCCTATTTATTGTATGTGTGGTGTGTGCGTGTGTAATCCTGTGAAGACAAACAAAAAGATGCATATAACAATTTTTAATTATTCAGTGATAAGTGGTAATTTGAAAGTCTACCTAAAGCAAATCTACTTAAAACAGACTAAATGCTCATAGTAAATAGTGAGAAAAATTTAAGTTAGATTTTATTTTGTAAAAAGAAACTAAAAATGTTGAAATTTAGGTCATTTTATCTTACCATTAGTAAAATACAGATTATAATTGCAGTTAGGCTTTAGAACATAGGTAGGCAAATTGTAGCTGTGGACTAAACTTGCATGGCTCAGAAGCTAAGAATTTTATATATATATATATATTCTTTAAAGGATTGTTAAGTGGGAAAAACGAATATATGGATGAGATTGTATGTGGCCCACAAAGCCTAAAATATTTACTGTCTGATCCTTTACAGATAAATTTTTATCATCCCTGTTCTAGAATGAATAAAGAATGACTGACTTACATTTGCTTATATAACGTCTTTTTTCCCATTGAATCTCAAGCATACAAATTACCATTAATCATCATCTCTCATTCGTAACATTGTTAGTCCATGCATGGCCTGCTTTAATTTAGTTAGTTAGTAAAATAGGTTTCATTAATTTAATGAGTTGTGAAGCGAACACCCGAAATACAGGCTACGATATTGTTAATAATCTACGTCCAATCCTGTGAACCTGCAGTCCATCACTAAGTGTCCTCCACATGACGGAATCATCACCCTGAACACCCTAGTCATTATTCCTTTTTATTACTCTTTGTATAATTTTTAATTGCTTTTATATCTTTTTCTGTATAAATTTCATGTATTTAAAGGGTATTGTGCTTTATGTAATCTTTTGGAACTTTTTTCACTTAATATTGTATTGCTAACACTTATCCAGATTGTTGTGTGTTGATGAAGTTCATTTTTTAAAACTGTTGTATAATGATTCTACTATATAAACACAACACATTTATCTACTCTCCCATTGATGGGCATTCTTCCAGATTTTTCAACTGTTGAGCGATTGCTAAGGATATTCTTACATATGCTTTTGTACATGCACAAAATTTAATCTTAGTTACATACTTAAGAGTGGAATTGCTCCTAGGTCCACAAATTGTGGAAATTTTTGTTTTAGAAGATAATGCCAGACTATTTTTCCAAAGGGGTGTACCATTTATGCTCCCACCAGCAATATAAAAGAGATTCTTTGCATCTACGTGTCTTCACCATTTGGAATTGTCAAACTTGTCAATTTTTTGCAGTCAAATGATATCTATGTGGTATAACTTTGATCTTGATCACTAATTATATCAAACATATTCTCCTATTTGTATGGATTCAACAATTTTCATTTTCTGTGAAATAACAGTTAATGGTACTTGCTCATTCAGTTTTTGTTTCCCTTACTAATTTCTAAAAGTTCTGTATATATTATTGATAATAATCTCTTAATAGTTACGTGGATCGCAAATACCTCTTCCAAGTTTGCAATTCTTTTGTTGTTTTTTTCTTTTTGTACTTTCTTTCTAAGGTTATTTTTGATGTAAAGATCTTATTAATTTTAATATAGGCATTATGTTTCAATTTATCCATAGTCAATGTGTTTTTGTCCTTAAGAAAACTTTCCCTAACCCAATGTCTAAAAAATTTTCACTTTATTTTCTACTAAGAGTTTTAGAATTTTTTTTCTACTGATATGTGAGTCACTTATTTTCTGTTAAGAGTTCATTTTGGTTTTGACATATAAGTTAATTTAGGAATCCAATGTTATCTTTTACCATATTGATAACCATTTTTCCAGCTACATTTCTCCACTGATCTGACATGTCAGATTATATATACTATATGCCAATTTGGTCATATGTGGGTCTTTTTCTGACCTCTGTATTCTGTTTCACTTGTCAATTTGTTTCTCCTTGTGTTAAAGCCACACTGATCTAATTACTTTGCCTTATAATAAACTCTGCAGGCAAGTCTCTTCCGTTCCTCTGCAGAATTGCTCTGTATATTCTTGGTTAATTTAACTTCCATATATATTTTAGAATTATCTTATCAATTCTATTTATAATTTGATTGGAATTAATATAAATCTATATATTTATTTGGGAGACTTGACATTTTGCCAATATTAAGTTTCCCAATCCATTAATTAGCATGGAATATCTCTTTGTTTATTTTTGTCTTTTATTAAATCTCTTCATAACATGAAAAATTTTTCCTGTGGTAGTCTTACATATCTTTTTCAATTTATTCCTAGGTAGTTGATATTAACTGACAATATTGTAAATTATATTTTCTCCATTATTGGTATATACAAATGCTACTTATTTATGTATACTGCTTTTGTATCCTGGGACTGTGCTGAATTTATTTATCAATTCCAGGAGAATATTGGTGGACTTATTGGAGTTTTCTAGGTACAAGGTCATACAATCAGGGATGAGTGATAGTTTGTCCTCCCTTTCCTGATTTGGATTCTCTTTATTTCTTAATCTTGACTGATTGCTTTGGGTAGGCCTTCCAACACTATGTTGAATAGAAGTGGTGACAATGGGCATACTTGCTTTGTCTCAGTTCTTAGTGGGAAGGCTTTCCAATTTTCCCCATTCAGTATGATGTTGGCTTTGGGCTTGTCATATATGGCTTCTATAATTCTAAGATAAATTCCTTCTATGCCTAGTTTGTCAAGGGTTTTTGTCATTGAAAGGGTGCTGAATTTTGTCAAATGTTTTTTCTGCATCTATTGAGGTAATCATATGGTCTTTGGTTTTGCTTCTGTTTATGTGGTGGATCACATTTATTGATTTATATATGTTGAACCATCCTTGCATCCCTGGGATGAAGCCCACTTGGTCCTTGTAGATTATTTTTTTCATGTGCTGTTGAATTGGGTTTTCTAGTATTTTACTGAGGAATGGGCTTGTAAGAGTTTTTTGGACAGATTCTAAGGATGGGGAGTAGAAATACAGTCTGCAGCCCATCAAGTAGTAGGGCAGTTGTGAAACTCCCTCATTTTAGATTGGGATCACAAGGAACTGCCATTTAGGATAAAGAAATGAAAAAAAAATACAAGGAACTCACAGGGAAGAAAAGTCAGAAGGAAATATTCAGTGTGAATCATAAAGGAACAATAGGATGGAAAAATCAGAGGAGACTATAAAAAATACAAAGTATACAGTGATACTATTCTAACATGCATATAATGGAATATTAGGAGAAGAAAAGAAAGAGAATGAATATGAAGTAATATTAATATTTGAAGATACAATGACTGAAACTGTTCAAAACTTTAATAGATTTGAAGCAATAGGTTCAAGATATCCTATGAACCCACAGCACAGAAGTCCACACCTCGATACAAATATCAGAACAAAGCTACTGCAAAAGAAAAACAATGCGAAAGGTTTTTCTTTCAACAAATAAAAAGTAAAAGGTAGATTACCTAAAAACAAGTAACAATAAAGATAACAAATCCTGGTAAAAATGTGGAGAAAAGGGAATTCATACATTGTATACACACTTTTGGTGGGAATGTAAACAAGTACAGCCATGATGGAGAACAGTACGGAGATTCTTCAGAGAACTACAAATAGAACTACCATACTATCTAGCAATCCCACTACTCGGTATTTACTGAAAATAAAGGAAATCAGTATATAGAAGAGACATCTGCATCCCGTGTTTATTGCAGCATCATTCACAATAGCCAAGATATAAAATCAACCTAGGTGTCCAACATCAGATGAATGGATAAAGAAAATATGGTAACATACACAATAGAATACCATTCAGCCATAAAAAAGAATGAAGTCCTATCATTCGTAGCAGCATGACTGGAACTAGAGGACATTATGTTAAGGCAGGAATAGAAATAAGGCAGGATTAGAAAGTTACACACTTCATGTTCTTACGTATATGTAGAATCTTAAAAATAGTTTATCTCATGGAAGTAAAAAGTAGAACAAAGGATACTAGAGACTGGGAAAGGTAGGGGTAAGGGGAGGGATAGGGAGAGATTTGTTGAAGGATACAAAATTACAGCCAGTCAGGAGGAATAGTTGTAGTGTTCTATACCACCATAGGATGACTATAGTTAATATATTATATTATATAGTTTCAAATAGCTAGAATGA
>NW_012148230.1:3218983-3237667 GCF_000956105.1 Propithecus coquereli | reverse complement strand
TTAGATTGTAAATCTTTCAAGATCCTTACATTATTCTAGAAAAGACTAAAAGTACTATTAATTTTAAACATTGATCTTTATGGCAAACAGTAAAATAATAATATAATAGTGTATAATTTCTACTTTAATATAAAGAGAAATAGAATGATAAAAATGCAAAACAAAATAAATCAATAAAGAAGACAAATGGGAATATAAAACAAGCAGGGCAAATAGATGCACTTTTAAAAAATGGTAGATTTCAACTGAAATATATCAGCAATTATATTACATATAAATGTACTAAGTGCTTCAATCATAGGAAAAATATGATTAGACTGGGTAAGGAAAATATATAACCCTATGCTATTATAAGAGACATCTAAGACATAACGATACAGAAATTTTGAAAAGAAAACAGTAGACTCTACAAATACTAAGCAAAAGAAACATTGCTATAGCTAGATTAATATCAGATAAAATAGACTATTAAGAGAAAGTGTTATTAGGGATTTAGAGGAATATTTCAAAATGATAAATTCTCTTGGAAGACATTTGTATGTATCTAAAATCATGCCCTCAAAATATGCAAATCAAGATTTAACAGAGCTAATAAAATGAGAACTAAATAAATGAATAGAGAAAACATTCTCATGTATTGAAACACTCAGTATGGCAAAGCTGCTGATTTTTTTTTAAAGTGATTTAAAGAATCAACACAATCATAATCTAAATCCTGACAAACAACTATTTTGTGGAATGTCACAATTAGATTCTAAATTTTATATGGAAATGCAACCATCACCTGCAAAAAATGGGTTTTATTTTTGTTTTTCTTAATTCCATCTTTTATTTTTATATGCCTGCCTTAATCTAATGGCTTCAATGTACAGAATAATATTGACTAGAAGGAGATTTACTGGACCTCCTTGTCTTGACACTGATCTCAGAGGTATCAGTAGCGTTAAAGTTGTTGCATGTTTCAAACTTTTTTAGTCCATTAAGGGAGTTCCCTTCTAGTTATTGTTTTCTATATTTTTCTATAACAAATAGATAGTGTATTTTTTCAAAAGCATTTTCTGTATTTGTTTAAATTATGTATAAATCTTCTTTATTCTGTTACTGTGGAGAATTGAGTTCACTGGCTTTTATATATTATAGCAACCTTACATTACTAAAATAAAACCAACCTAGTCATGACATGTTATTATTTTTATGTATTTCTGTATTTAATTTGATAGTATTTTGGTTAGAAGGTTTGCATTTACGTTTATGAGTGAAATTAACCTGTAATTTTTCTTTTTAATATCCCTCTTTGGTGTTGATTTGAACACTTTGCTGGCTTTATAAACTGAGGAGTTGGGAAGCATTTCTACTTTTTTTTTACTCTCAGAAACAGTTTAGTTTCTTTTTCCTTTCTTTTTTCTTTTGACATTGGTGTTGCTTCTTAAATATTTAGTAGAAAAAAGGTATGCTAAAATCTCCCCCTATAAATATGATTTTGTCTATTTTCCCTTTTAGTTCTGTCCATATTTACTTCATACAGCACACACATTGAGAATTATTATATCTTTATTATGAGGTGAATACTATATCATTACAAAATATCCCAGTTTTTCCTGAATGTTTCTTATCTGTGTCTGATATTAATCTAATAAGAACAGCTTTCTTGTTAGTTTTTGTATTGTATATCCCCTCTCTCTACTATTTTTACTTTCAAACTTTTCATATCTTATATATTAGGTTATCGTTTGTAAGAAGCACATAGTTGTGGTTTGTTTATTTATTTATTTATTTATTTATTTATTTATTTATTTATTTTTAAAGACAGGGTCTCACTCTTCACCCGGGCTGGGCTCAAATGGTGCTCCTACCTCAGCCTCCCAAGTAGCTGGGACTACAGGTGCATGCCACCACACCCAGCTAGTTTTTTAATTATTATTTTTTATAGAGACAGGATATCATTGTTGCCCAGGCTGTTCTCAAACTCCTGGCCTCAAGCCATCCTCCAGCCTTGGCCTCCCAAAGTGCTGGGATTACAGAAGTGAGCCACCAGGCCTGGACATAGATGTCTTTTAATCCTGTCTCATAATCTTTGTTTTTGATTGATATCATATAATTCATTTACATTTAACATCATAACTGATATGTTTATGATTAAATCTATATATTATTAAGAGTTTTCATTTGTCTTTCCCAAACTCTATTCCTTTTTCTCTCTCTTCTTGCCAACTTTTTTTTATTTCAAAGTATTACAGGAGTACAAATGTTTTTGGTTACATAGATTACTTTTATAATGCTTGAGTTATGGTTATAAGTGTGCCTGTCACCAAAATAGTGCTCATTGTACACGTTAAGTAGGTTATTGCCTATCTCCTTTTCTCCCCTCCTCACTGCTTGATTTCCACTGAGTTTTACTTCCCTCTATGCACATATGTGCTCATCAGTTAATTCCAATTTAATAGCGAGCACATGTGCTATTTGTTTTTCCATTCTTTAGATACTTCAGTTGATGGTTTCCAATTCCATCCAAGTTCCAGAAGGCATTAAATCATCCTTTTTTATAGCTGAGTAATATGCCATGGTATACGTATAACACAGTTTGTTAATCCATTCATGAACTGATGGGCACTTGGGTTGATCCCACATCTTTGCAATTGTGAATTGTGCTGCAATAAACATTTGAGTACAGGAGTCTTTTTCATAAAATGATCTCTTTTCCTATGAGTAAATACGCAGTGGTAGGATTGATATAAAAGCACAAAGAAGCTAGAATACCTAAAACAATTTTGAAAAGAAAAAAGTTGAAGAAAGAGAATTTAGCACTTACCAAAGATATCGTTATCAAGAAAATGTGGTATTAGTGAAGGGATAGCATACAAATCAATGGAGCAAAAGAGAAAGTCCAGAAATATATTCACACAAATATGGCCATTATATTTTTTATAAAAAATGTTATAAAAATGAATAGATAAAGTATAGTATTTTTAACAAATGGTATTGGAGCAATTTTGTTCTGTGAAAGTCACAGTTAAGAGAACGAAAGACAAACTACAAATTAGGAGAAAATATTTGCAAAGCACATATAAGACAAAGGACTTGCATCTAGATTATATAAATAACTCTCCTTCCCTGACCTGGGGTAGAATGAGTAAAAAAGGAAGATCAGGGCTTCTTCCTCATGAAAGAAAAGATTAGGAGTTGAAGAGAAGTGTTACTACTAACACTCACCAGTTTTTTTTCTTTTTCTCTTAACCATTGAGCTTAACCATTAAGCTTGTGGTCAACCAGGGCTGAGACTTTCGCTTTCCGGGGAAAAGACCAATCTATCAGGGCAGGGTCCTGCTCCCACCTTCACAAGACCACTCTCCTAAGACTGGCCACTGCTCTTTTGTGTAATATCCTGGGACAACTCCCAGACGATTTCAGTTTGACTCCAGCCTATTCTGAAACTGTTCAGAAAGAAGCATTAATTAAATCAATTTCGCTCTGTACCCAAGGCTGAAAGCCAAACTCATTCTCTTCTCTATATTGGTTCCCAAGCTACATCCAGCAACATTACCCAAAATAGCACATCATAGATCCTGCAATGAGATTAAATGACAACATGAAGATACTCCAGTAATAAATTGTCAACATAGAGATGCACCAAAATTGAAAATAAACCCCTTCCTATTATCAAATTCCCAGAGAGAAAAGATTAGAGATTAAATTTCCTTGCAAGTTGAAGTACAAAAACATTCAAGTACGAAGTAATTGAACTTCAAAAATTAATTTTTCTTGTTCTTGAGAGTTAAAAGTCCCAAATCTAAAGAACTTCCTCCCGGTTTTTCATTCTGCTCAATTTCAACAGACATGTTCACAATGCCTGGGTGCAATTGGGCTTGGGCTCCTTCTCACTTGAGTATGGTTCCTTCAGAGCCTTAAAAGTTGAATTAGTTCAATTTTAAGCCTCTCATGATCCTCATACATAAATAATCCAAAGAGTTAATCATATACTCAGTATTTTCATATCATTACCTGTCACCCCACAGAGTTTATAAAATAATTTCCAGACTCTATAGTAGTTATTCTAGAAAGGATTGTGTGTACAAAACAGCACTTAAAATTCCAGACCATACAGATAGTCAAGGTTATCTGAATAAAGAAGGGTAGATGGAGAAGGATGTTAATCACTAGTGAACATAAACTCAATTGAGAAAAATACTACATCAAGGGGTTAATGTTGTCACTATGCATTTACCACATCTGGGGGAGAGGAGAGAAGCTATCTACACACATATAGCCTTATCCCCAAAAGAGTGGCATTTGAGATGTACTTCCCTTCTAAAAATTAAAAATTTGCAATGGCAGCTCAAGGTCTGCACATTTGGTAAAGCCCAAGCACCTTTATTATAGCACAGGATGGAAAACTGCAACTCACAGGCACTCTCCATGGGGCACCAGGGTTCCAGAAACATGGTGCTTATGTTAGGCTAGGTTGCTTCAACAAAGAGACAACTAAGTCAGTGGGAGAAACAATGGAGATAACAGATACCTGTTAAAGAGGAGGAAACAGGTAACCATGTGAGATGATGGATATCTTAATTTGTTCCACTACAATAACCATTTTACTATATATATGTATCTTATAACAACATGTTATATAAGACGTTTCCAAACATGTGGGCTGACAACAATGTTACTTAAAATGCAACATATACTTTATCTCTCTTTTTTCTAATGATATCCTTTTAAGCTGTACCTTTCCTAAACTTCTCCCCAAACCACCTTTTCCAAGATGAAGGTCCTTATGAGACAAGTTGATTTGCTCTTGATTAATATTTACTTTGTTTGCAAAAACCTTGATTTCATTCTAGCATCCTTAACATGGGGAAGGGGCCTGAAAGAAGGCACCGAGGAGTGAGGCCTGAGCCGTTCAGTCCCGGTGATTCCTTGTGCTACCTTTGACCAAGCTCCGCCTGTGTTCTTGGCTCCCACAGTCTTGTGGTCACAAACGCACCCATTCTGCAGGCTGCAGTCTCACCTCCTGTCACTTCTCTGCTTTCACATGCTGTTGTGAAACCTATGCGTGTTCTTTTGGATTCACCAGCTTCCTAATGAAATTTAGTATATTTTTCTCCTCTGTTACAATACTTTTTCATTCTGATCAAAACTATCTAATATTAGCAAGTGAAAGGAAATAAAGATTAAAGTTTTTGAGAGAAGCTGTGATTTTTAGTAAAAACAAGACTGATTTTCAATTACATATATATACAATTTAGCAATTTTTTTCTAATTCAAAAAGATCAGTGGCTAATTCTTATTACAAAATTGTATGCATGTCTGTATTAAGCTGTAGTAAGCCAGTTAAGGAGGAGGAAACAGGTAACCATGTGAGATGATGGATATCTTAATTTGTTCCACTGTAATAACCATTTTACTATATATATGTATCTTATCACAATGTGTTATATACCTTAAATATACACAATAAAATTTATTTTTTAAAAGAAAGAAATCCATAGAATCTGGTGATGAACATCTTGACCTATTTTTGTAAGTCCCCACAATGTATTATTACTCTAATGTAATTTTTATCAAAATAGAATTCCAGTGATCTTAATAATAAAAGCATACTTAGGTTTTGTATATCTCTTTACAGAGCTCTTTGATACATGTGAGTTCTCTTAAGTCTTAGAGCAACTCTGAGCTAGTATATTATTGTTCCCATTTTACAGATGAGCACATCAAGGCTCAAGGGTAGATTTTTCCCCACTTCAAATAGTTAATATATGACAAATCCAGGATTTAAAAATAAGTCCGACTCTTAGATATTTGCTTTTCCTGGAACACTCACTAAGAGAATTTCAAGGAATCATCATTATCAGTGTATTATTCAGCAAATACTTTAATAATGCTGTATAACAATTAGCCTAGAGCAGAGTTTCTCAGTCTCAATATTATTGACATTTGTGCCAGATAATTCTTTGTTGTGAGGCCTGTCCTCTTCATGGGAAGATATTTAGCAGCATCCCGGGTTTCTACCCACTAGATGCCAGTAGACCTCCCTGTGACAGACAGAATAATGGCTGCTCAGAGAAATCCACATCCTCGTCCCCAGAACCTATAAATATGTTACCTTCCAGACTTTGCAGATGTTATTCGATTTAGAATCTTGAGATAGAGATGGAGACATGATTCTAAATTATCCAGGTAGAATAACGTAATCCCAAAAGTCCTTATAAGAAGGAAGCAAAAGGGTCAAAAACAAAGAGAGGAGATGCGACAAAGAAGTAGAGGTTGGAGTGATGCACTTTGATGGTGGAGGAAGGAGCCGCAGGCCAAGGAACGCAGGCAGCCTCTAGAAGCTGGAAAAGTCAAAGGAACAGATTCTCCCCTAGAGCCCCCAGAAGGAACGTACCTCTGTCAACACATTGATTTTAGCCTTTAAAACTCATTTCAGACCTCTCACCTCCATAACTGTCAGAGAATAAATTTGAATTGTTTTAAGCTACTAAATTTGTGGTAATTTGTTAAGTGAAGCGATAGGAAACTAGTACATCCCTGCCTAGCTGTGACAACCAAAAATGTCTCCAGACATTGCCAAATGTTCCCTGGGGGACAAAATCCACCAGTCAGGCTCTGTTGAGAGACACCACCCTAAAGTAAGCATTTTGCTTATTCTCATAGCCACAGGTCTGCAGGATGAAAGCGCTCTGGCTGATCTAGCTGGGCTAGGCTACCAAGCTCTACTTGAGGCCGGTCGTTGACTGAACTTTAGCTCCAGGCTGATTCAGCTTAAGTCTACTCCACACGTATTTTATTTGGGGGCCTGAGCTAAAGGCACAGGAGCAGCACTGGACATGCTCTTCTCATGCAGGACTACTGGAGTGCGAGGAGTAAGTCACGCTATATAAGCACATTTAAAACTTCCTCTAGCATGATATCCACTCACCTTACATTTCAGAAACCAAAGCCAGTCATGTGACTAAACCAATCCCAAACAGAGAAGTAGACCCTGCTCAAGGAGTCAGGAGTTGATTAAAGAAACAAAGGATATATATAATTAATGTGTTATATTATACAGTCACACATCACTAATGACAGGGATACATTCTGAGAAATGCATCATTAGGTGATTTCAACATTATGAGAACATCAGAGTTATTTACACAAACCTAGGTGGTACAGCCTACTATACACCTAGGCTATATGGTATAGCCAATTGCTCCTAGGCTACACACCTGTACAGCACGTGACTGTACTGAATACTGTAGGCAATTATAACACAACGGTATTTGCATTTAAAAGTATTTAAACATCTAAAATGGTACGGTAAAAATACAGTATTATAATCTTATACTTGTACAGGACCACCATTATATATGTGGTCCAGCATTGAACAAAATGTCATTATGCAATGCATGACTGTATATATTAATATAGGTACATATTAATTAATATATTAAAATATGATATAGAGATTTGACCTAATGCACTTGTGGCAGCCAGGAAAGAAAGATATACATATCAAAAGTGGAAAGCAAGAACAAGTTGGAACCTATGAAGCTAGACTGGGACTTACAGTGATGGACTAGAAGGCACATTGGCCTTTATACCCTCCAAGACTTTAACTTTTGTAATAAGGCTGTCCTTTACGAGAACCTTATGTCCTCTGTCATAAACATATGCCTAGCCAAGAAATTGGAGAAGCAAACACAAAATGCCCAGCAGGAGCTGTGAGGGCAAAGGGGGAGGTTTCTACCCCACATCAACTAGGAGAACCAGCAGACAAGCATCAGTGCAGTGCCTTGTGCCCTCTGCTGACATCCCTGTATCATGGAGCATGTCCTCTCCTCTACCACTATCTTCCAAATCTCACACGAGAAGTCTCTTGTGGCCTTCACCATCTCAAAACTATGCCACAGAGAGGATTCTGGGAAATGTAGGTCCAATTTAGCTAAACTGGCACAATAAAAGTCTACCTTGGCATTTATATACACTTGCCATCTGCATACATCTCTTTTAACTTAATTTCTGTTCAAATAAAAACAATTGCAAAATCCCGTTTCCTGGTTAATTTCCTAATGTAACATAACTATATTTCATACAACCAAAAATAGGCCAATCATTTCCCCAGAAGAGGACATAAAGTTCCTTTTCATTTTTGGATAATGTTTATTCCCCTTTAACTGAGTCACATTTCTGCTTTGATACCTTATAATTTGAATACTGAGAAATTAGGTTTAATAACTTCGGTAAGCTGAATAAAATCCTAATCCCTGGAACCTGTGAGTGTTGTTATATAACAAAAGAGATTTTGCAGGTGTGATTAAATTAAGCCTCTTGAAATGGGGGATTATCTGAATGGATTCAATGTAATCACAAGAGGACTTTTAAGAGGAACACAGGAGGAGATACGGGACAGGCAGAGGAGAAGGGGGTAGGATGACAGTGAAGAGATTGGAATGATGGGCTTTGAAGTTGAAGGAAGAGATCCTGAGCATGGGAATACAGACGGCCACTAAAAGCTAGACAAAGCAAGGAAACGATTCTCTCCCCAGAGCCTCCAGAAGGCACAAGCCCTGCCAACACCTTGACTTTAGCCCATTGAGACTAATTTTGGACTTCTGATCTGCAGAACTATAAGAGAATCAATTTGTGTTGCTTTAAGCTACTAAGTTTGGGGTGATTTATGACAGCAGCAATGGGGCACTAGTACAACTAGTATTAGTACATCACATATGGTATGGTAAGGAAATGGGAAAGGAGAAGAGAAAAAATAATTTATATGTATGCACAAATATATTAATATCAAAATAACAAAGAAATTCATGTGCTCTTATAGTCCTTGTTTCTGCAACTTGTTGTGTGGTTATACCAAATATTTACAACTACCTTCCTCTAGCTACTGCATATTTCTTCACCTCAGCAAGCACCTCAGCTGGCTTTTTCTTGCCTGGTAGGGGACTGAACATTTGTTTCTAAAAGGTCTAGGCTATTATCAGTCCTGCCTATATTGGCTTATTTAGCCTTCCACTGACTTAAATCTCCGGAAATGGCAATACTCAGAGGTGCCCTGGGTAAACCTGCTGTGCCCCAGTGTACCCCTCCTTACTCCTTAGTACAGTAGCAGCACAACGTCCTCTCCATAGTCAGGATCAACCATCCGAACCAGTACAAGAACTTCACCTTTGCTTGTTGAGTCATTCACATGAAGAGCTTAAAGAGTCCAGGTGGGATTTTAAATTTTAAGTTTAATGGAATCATTGCTGTGTCCCCTTGTAGAAGCATTTCTCCTTTGGGAACTAAAACTTCTGGATAAAAAAACCCCAAGGATGTGGGGATGGAAAGCAATAATTCCACTAATGGAACATTAGGAGTAATATAGAGCCACTCCCATTTAGGGTCCTTAATGCTCCGATCCATGAATACTGCTATGGAAGAAACAGCACATAAATCTCACTCATTTAGAGCATCTATGGCATCCTGGAGGACATTTCTGCAGATTCCCAAGGTATTGCCAACCAGTTTGTGTTGTAACTGAGTCTCCAAAAGACAGTTTCACAGTCCCATCAGGCATCTGACTCAGGCTGAGAGGGAAGTGAGTCGGACCAGGGAATTTCATTAGCATCAGCCTATTGGCACACTTCATTTGCTGTAAGATAAGTTCTCTTGTCAGAAGCAATGTTTGGTAGATCACGCATCCTAAGGTGATCCTCAGTGAATGACACCCTTATATAATCTCTCCATGAATATGGATGTGACATGTGACTTGTTTCTAACCAATAGATATGGCAAAGGTAATGTGATGTCACCCTCGTGATAATATTTCATTATATAAGATTCCATCTTAACAGATGGGAGGCAAAGATTCTCCTTCTGGCCTTGAAGAAGTAAGCAGCCATATTTTGAATTGCTCGTTGAGAGGGTTGCATCTTCAGGAACTGCAGGTAGCTTCTAGGACCTGAAGGCATTCTCCAGATGATAGCCAATACTAACCTGTGTGTGTTTGGAAGCAGGTTCCTCTGTAGCTGAGCCTCCAGTTGAGAACGCAGCCTGACAACACTTTGATTGCAGCCTTGTTGAGATAGCAGAAAGCCAAGAAATGCCTACATTCCTGACACAAAGAAATTATGAGATGATAATAAATGTGTGTTGTTTTAAGTTGATAACCAGGTGGTAATTTATTATGCAACACTGAAAATTTATGCACCATGACAGTGAGTAAGACATGTCTTTTTTTTTTTTTTTTTATTTCAGCAAATTATGGGTGTACGTATGTTTAGGTTACGTGTGTTGCCCTTGGTTCCCCCCCCACCGAAGTCCGTGTTTCAGTAGTGCGCATTGCCCTCCTTGTGTATTTTAAGGCTATGCATGGCGGCTGTGGCAGGGAAAGAAAATCGGTATCCAGAGCGAGTATCTATTCCAATGAGAACGAAGTGCTGTCCCTTCCGTGATGGAAATGGTTCTATGTAATCTGCTGGCTGAGTCCCCTGGAGAATAGTGCCATATCAGGGGCTCAGCATTGGTCTGTTGTTGACAGGCCAGATGCTCAGCAGTGGCTATAGCCAGATCAGCCTTGGTGAGTGGAAATCCGTGTTGCCAAGTCTGAGGATAACTCTAACACAATGGGCACTTTGTAAGCTCATTGGGCAAGGACAGGGTGACTAAGGAAAGAGGTTTGATTGATGTCTTTAGGACAGATCATCTGGCTTAAAACAAAAATACTCATTTTATTATCTCTTGCTCTTTTGTGTCATTAGGAATTCAGGAAGTACTTGGCTGAGTGGTTCTTATTTGGGGACTTCTATCTGGATGTAGTCATATGTCAGGTTGGGCTCCACTCATCTGAAGGCATGACTAGGGCTGGAGGATCCACTTCAAACCTGGCTCACTCACATGGCTGGCAAGTTTGAGACAAGCTCTGATCCTTAATACCCAGGTTATTTGGGGCAATTGCTTAAATTCTGTGAGCTCCAGTCTGCTTGGCTATAAAGTGAGATAATGATATTTACTTTGTAAGGTTGATTTGAAAATTAGTGATCACATGTCAAAGCACCTGGCAAAGATTATGCTCAGTGAAAGGAAACCGTCCTGTCATATAGGACCATAGGAGCTGGTGCTGAAAGTGTGACTAGGAATTTGCTGTGGGGGAAGAAAACCATTGAAAAGACCAAACTTAAACAAATATTGGATTAGGCCTCAAACATAGGAATGCTGATGGCCTCAGAAAACATTCTCTCTCCCTCCTTATCTTCCCACAGTCCCGCTAGCCCAATTTCCTTCCTACTCCAGTGCAGCATAATGGTCTACAGGAAGGGCTCAGTACGAAGGCCTGTCCATACTTCCTGGTGGGTCAGTCCCCTTCCTTCCCCAAAGATGAACCAGAAATTTCTACATAGCTTTTTGCTATATCTTTCTTACTGCAAGTTAAGGCCTTGGTAAGTCACACTCACTACATATGCAACCTCCTCTCCCAGTGAGACTGATATCTCCATTGTCCCCAGGGCTTTCCTGCCTCCATCCCTTTGTTCACGCTGCCCCGTTCATATTGAAGCCCACCTTGCCATTTTGTGGTCATAAAATCGACCCATGTTTCAGGGTTCATATCAAATTTTATTTCATTTTTAGAGTTTTCCCTGGCAGATTTTTCTTGCCTCAGAAGTCTCATAGCATATTACGCCTGCATCAGTTTAAATTATAACCTCCCACCAGTGTAAAGGCCCCCTGAGGGTGGTGACTGTGTCTTCAATATTCTCCACAGTGCCTAGCACAACTTGTTCTTCCCGATATGTGTACAAAAGTTTATTTTTTTATTATTAGACTTTACTTCAAGAATTAATTTCCATCTTTGCAGAAAACTGACACTCATCTCCAGTGTGAAAATCACAACACTAAGTATTTTTATTCCTGTGAAAAATGAACATTGACTGGGAAAGTCTTCCTCTGTCTCTCTCTCTCTCTCTCTCTCCTTTTCTTCTTTTTCAAACATTTTTTCCTTTTGTATTAGAACCAAGAACACTTATTTAGTTTCCTGATACTATTTAATGCCTGAGGCATTTTAATAGAACCACAGTAATGCTGGAAGGAACTTTAAAGGATAAAGTAAGCCACTCTCTTATTTCTAAATAAGACTGTAAGTAACTCTCCCTAGATGAGTGAGTACACATGTATACTCTTAAGAATCTGTTTTAGAAAGAACTGGGCTAGAAGGAAAGGCAGAGAAAATTCAATCTTTGGTCCCTGGTTAACTCCCTCCCATTCCAACGGTTCCTGTCCTTAGAGCAATCATTTCCGTGATACCTTTTGGTAATCCTAAGGAGAATATAAATGTTATTTTTTTCTGATATTTCTGGCTCTTTTCCTCCAAAATTTAGAAAGAATGGAATTCTCTTTGTATTCTTTAAAATAGTTCCCTGACCACAACATTTGTCTCCTAATCGGCATCAACTATTATGTAGCAGCAATTTTTCATTTGGAGTAAAGTCACCTCACAGAACCTCATGGAGGTAAAAGAAAATATTAGAATGTGAGGACCCTAGTGCTTTATGAGTCCTTCTAATTCATTCCTCTGACTTCAGGTATGAACATACAATCTATCACAAAGGAGACTCCCATGATTCAAGATTCTGGAAAAAAAATCCAATCTCCCTTGTTAACTAATTTCTCACTTTGTTGGGCTATGTTCTATAAATCACTATGCTCTTTTTCTGGAGGTGATGGTGGTATGGTTTAGTTTGCTTTAGTTAAATTATATTGTTTTTGTTTCTTGAAAATCTCTCATTAAAATTATTTTCTAATTATCCTTCAGCATTTATTTCCTAACTTAGTTCCTTGATACTTGCTCAGAAATTATGCTTGTTCACTCTTTAATTATTTGGTTAATGTCTTCTGATCTGTCTCTCAACCCTCTTGGACACTACCCAAATAATGTAGATGACTCAAGTAAATCAATATATAAGTATGGATAAATTTGCCACTGCACTTTTATTATTTCATTAATTTCAACTTCATATTTCTATTCCATGTATCCAACCAGTACCACAGACTTACCCAATTCTGGTCAAGTTTCAAATTGGATTCAAATGTTATTACCATAAGTGAATTAATTCCTCCCTCTTCTGTATTCCTATTGCTCTTTACATACTTTACTAGATTACACATATTATATTTTCACCTTTAGACACATATCTGTTTCTCATACATATTATAAAGAGTCAAGAATAGGAACTGGGGGAATGCTTATCCAGAGTAAATGCTAGATAAATGTGGAAAAAGCAAAGGAAGAGAAGAAGAAGTAAAATTAGTTTAGAATTGGATGAGGTCATAAAGATTATAAAGTTCAACCATATTTGATAAACAAGAAAAATAAGGCAATAAGAAATTAAGTAAGCCAAAGCCACATACCTAATAAGAGGCTATTTTGGACATTTATGAATTTGGGGGAACCAACCACCCATTACCCCACTAATTTACAAAGAGGTTTCTGACTTTAGACCCTTGACCATCCAGGGCTTTTGTTTGAACTCTCAGTGGAAGAGAAGCTTTTCTACCTACCAACCTTGAGCCTGGGAGGATTCAGGACAGGAGCTACTGGCAGCCACGGTACCACCATGTGGGGCCTGAGAAGAAAGCCAGCACAGGCAGACGAAGGCTGAGAGGTGAAAAGAGACTGTGTACAGTAATGCTTCTTAAACTCCTGAATCAAGACAATTTGCAGAACAAATATGTTCAATTTTTTTTTCCAGTTTGATTTGAGTTTTCTGACTTGGTCCTAACTAAAAATCATGCAGTGCTTGAACGGAAGCATAGGTCTTTTAACTTTCAACCGTATTCTTTTCACCTTGGTACTGCCTGCCCCCTCTCTCCTAATATTGCTTTTCTTTTCCTTTGTCAATTGAAGAGCAAATCTCCTCTGGCTATTCTACCCAGAAGCAGGGAGCTTCCAGGTTTAATGATAACCTTGGTATCTTTGCACAGCCCTGCATCTGATGAGTGGAAGGATTACCTCACTGTGGCTGGATTCCCATTTATCCATCCCCACAACGTGCTTGCTTCTTAAAAGATAAAAGTACAAAGATCCAACATTCCCAGAGCTGTCAGTCTCATTCCAAATGTGTTCCAGTTTCTATTTATTCAGAGTTTTAAAACTCAGAGCCCTAAGAAGTCCTGAGGTCTAGTACATACGTATGTACGACTTTATCAATGCAGAGTCAGAAATTCTATGCATCCAGAAAGCCCTAAGTCAGAGGTGGCTCCTAGACCATTGTTGGAATTGATTTCTTCAGGCTGCTAAGGTGACTTTTGTGACCTTACCACTGTAGCAGAAAAGATCATATTAGCTCAATAACAGATCTAGTGGCTGTGTGGAAACACAATTCAACCTTCTGTCCTTCCTGGCTAGGTTGGTAACAGCTAAATGAAACCCAAGGGAAATCTCACATACAGAAATCAGTAATGCACTTTGACCTATAGTTAATATTTCAAAAAATAAAATACAATTAAATCTGCTAAAGTTTTCTGCTCATCCTGGGAGAAACTTGCAAACACAGAAGAGAGACGTGAGAATCAATTTACACCACAGCAATTTAAGACTCAGAAATATTTTACACTTTAAGGTATATGTATAAGGATATTCATTCAAATATTGTAGTGGCAAAGGAATCAAAAGAGCCCAAATTCTTATCAGCCTAAATCTAATCAGTAGGGAGTTCATTAAATAAATGACCATGCATGCCTCAGTGGACTTCTATTCAACCATTAAAATGAAAAAGACTGATCTCTATGCCCTGATGTGAAATTATCTCTAACACATCTTTTTAAGTGGAGAAAAAGGCAAGGAGTAGGTGAGTGTGTATGGAATAGAACTATTTATGTTAAACAGAAGAGAGAGCCATGTGAACATGTGCATACACACACACACACACACACACACACACACACACACTTTCATATGCAGAGAGTATCTCTGGAAGGATCCCCAGGAAGCTGACATCAGAGGTTGCCTCAGGGAAGAGGAACTGTAGTACTGCGGGGTGAACACCGCTGGAGTACTAGAAGGGAGAATAACTTTTCAACGTATTTCCTTTGGCACCATTTGCCTCTGTGTCATCAAGACTCCACATTGCCTATTAAAAGTAAAAATAAAAAACAATATTCCAAAGTCTGACTTTGATTTAAAGTTTAAAAACGAAAACATTAAGATTTTATGTTCCTTTTTTCTCTTCAGGCAAAAGCAGGCCCCTTCCATCTTTGTTACTTGCTTTTGAACGAATAATCTCTAGTATTTTTAGACTTTCTCTGTGGAGCCCAAAGCTCACGGCATTAAAGTAATCAGAGAAATATGGAGGAGTTGGAGCCCAGGTTCTATGTTCCAAATGTTTTTCAGTCATGGAGAAACTAACTTTTTCCTAAAACTGCTGTTTATCCCAATAGGAGCATTCACTGAGGTAATTTCTTCTTTCCTGCAAGATAAAAGAACAGGCTTAATCTTTCTCTCTCTCTCTCTCTCTCTCCCCCACCCCCCAGAAGGTTCATTCTGTTGTTCTTTCCCTCAAAGTGAACACACATCAGAAAACAGCTTTAGTGCATTTCTGCTGTAGGAAGCAAGAAGCTATTAACAGTGGCACTTGAGTCCACTGTGCAAGTCCATTACCCCAGAAACAGATTAAAGCAAGTTGCAGAAACGCGTTTCCCCGGCATTAGCATTCTTACCTGAAAGAACGTGGCTCCTGTTTAGCAGGAGACAGATGTTCTTATTTCACTGACAAACGAAAGTGAAATAAATAAAGACAAATAAAAAGGCCACCTCCTAAGAATTCGCTTTACTTCTTTTACTTTGAATCACATATTTTGGACAGGGTTTTTTTTTCCCCCTCCTCCCTCCACCCCCACCACCTCCTCTGAAGTACTTAATGGCACTGCCTGGGACGGTGGCTCTGAAATATCTAGCTTGACTTTATTCTCTGACACAGCAGAACCATAGCAGAACAATGAAGGGAAAGACTTGGCTTAAGGCTTTGTCACCTGTGAAGCAGTTTGCATAAATGCCAGACACTCAGCCCTACAGCTGTTCCTTAGGCACAGAACCGAACCAGTGACAATTCCAACCAGACTCTAACAAGTAACAAAAGGATCTGAGGAGAAACCTGTTTGTGCTGCTCTTCTCTCCTTCCCCTTCTCTTTTCCTATCATCTTCCACCACTGTAGTGTTCCAAAGGGCAAAAGATAAAGTTCAATCGTGCCCTAGTTAATGCTTAAGAGAGAGGCTCAGAAAGGGCTAAATATAGTTCAAGCTGAACCTTGCCCCAGTCCCCAAAAGATGCACAGTTCTCAGGAAGTTTATTTCCAGTAGCAGTCAGTGTCAGAGATTGCTTCCATTTAATTCAGGGACAAGAAAACAACGAACCAAGAGCAGAAGATGTATCTATCAAGCTTAGTAAGACGGCTACAGCAGGACAGTCCTCTACAGACTCTACCCTGACACCTTAGGCAGCAGATGTGAGAAGGGACATTCTGTCATATATGATGAATGTGAGGATTTGAGATCAAGGTGGGTGCTAAGATTTCCTTGTCTTTAGATCAGTGCTTCTCAAACCTGGCTGCACATGCATTTTGTCATGCCTGAGATGTCCCCTAGACAGTCTGATGGGGAGGTCTTGAGGCATAGTCTAGGCATCTGCTTCTCTAAAGGATTCTTCTGTGTCCCTGGGCTGGAGCACTGCAGCTGCAGTTAGTGCAGATACTGGTGGGATAGTGAAGATACTCACAGGTTAGGACTAGCTCAGTGCCATCTCCCTGGTTAAAAGAACTAGTCAAACCTGGGTATTTTATCCTCCTCTGCATTGTATAGCTCTTTACTAGGTGACATACACTCTCCCATCACAGCCATGCAGGGCAGGCAAGACAGGCTATTTACCTCCATTTTACAGACGGGGAAACTGAAGATCTGAAATTTGCCAAAGGTCAGAGGCAGATCTGGAACTCTAAACAAAGCCTCTTACACCGCAGTTTTCATTACAGCACTACAGCTTCCTCCAGGTTTAAAGTCCAAGACGACCAGCCTTGGTGCTGGCAACAATTTTGCTTTCATTAACCAAAGAAAACAGAATGGAACCTAGGCTACAGCTAAAGAATACAAACCCTTAATTATATAGGTAAAGAGATTGAAGCACAGTGACTTGCCCAAGGTCACATAGCCAGTTAGTGGGAAGAAAAATAAACAACGGTGGGATAATAGTTAATACAGACCGAGAACAGGGTAAGATGTAGGAGAACTATGTATCTCTTGCTTGGGGTTTCAATGGAAGGCAAGGCGATTACTGCACAAAGAACTGCCGTGTGTTTGGAAGAGTGCCCACTACATTGAGAAATGGACCATGGCAAGGGGTAGCCATACAAATCACTGAGGTCACCTTGCGTAATCTTTAAGAGCGTGCCAGCCAGTCTGTGCCTATTGTTATGACTGTGTGTGTACACGTGTGTTGGTTGGTTGCTGAGAGAATGCTCAAGCAAGCAGGAGCCTGTGTGCATTTGGCAAAGGTAGAGAACAAAAAAAAATCTCCCTGGAAAGCATTAGCATAATTACATAGCCAGCCTGTTTCTTACCTGGAGGTAAATGCGGGCTCCACGATCCCTGTCAATTGTGACGATCATTCATGATACAGAAATGTACAGGGGAAAGTCCCCCCTCTCTCGTTCTGTCTAATTTCACTAACCCTCTAGCATAGCTAGAGATTAACCCAACTCCTATAAAACAGAAACAAACTTCAAATCCATGTCAGAGCCTGCCGGAGAGAATGATTTACAAACTGCCAACAGAACATCGGTGCAAACAAGATAATGCACATTAATTCCCAGCCAGTCAATTAGCATTCAGTTATTCCGAACAGAGCCTGACCTTGACGCTTAAGGATCTGAATGGAATGCAACCTGTAGCTTAAAGGAAAATGTCACCTCTTCCACTCAAATTGGCAAGCCCGTAGGGTTAAAAGTCTCCAGATGCACTCTTCCTCATAAAGAGGCAGAGAGACAGAAACCGTCTCAGTGCAACTCCTGTACTTCAAAACTGATGTCTTTTTGCCTTTGAGCCCACAAACACTTTGATGACTCTCACCTTTGATCTAAATTTCTAAAGGATCTAAGTGTTATGCCAACATTCCAGAGGCATCTTTCACTTCAAGACCTCTGAAGGTTTAAAAGATTTCAAAGTGAAGAATTGCACACCTTTCTTAAGATATTTCTTCAACTGGTAATTCAAAGAAGAGGATTTATTTGTAATTTCCATACTCATTAGCATGAAATCTGCTTTCTGGGTATCCTTCTCCTTGTTCTTAGGGAAATGTTCAACCAGAACCTCTCACAATGTTTTACCACCCCAGAGTGGTGAGTTAGGCACCCCAAGAAAGCGTGTGACCCATTATAGTTCACTGCAGAGCTTTTCAAACTTGAATGTGCATTTGAAACACCTGAGACCTTGTAAAGGGTCTATCCGATCCAGTAGGTCTGAGATGGAACCCAAGATTCTTCATTTTTTATAAGCTCCAAGATGATCCCACTACTAGTGGTCCCAGGACAGCACACTACACCAGACTGCTCGTCTGAGTAGCTTCTTCCATGGAGCAGGAGTTCTTTCAAAAGGAGTCCTTCTGCAAGCTCAGGACTGCTGTT
Organism: Propithecus coquereli; assembly: GCF_000956105.1. Lineage (NCBI taxonomy): Eukaryota > Metazoa > Chordata > Mammalia > Primates > Indriidae > Propithecus > Propithecus coquereli. The sequence continues at coordinate 3,219,034 of NW_012148230.1, read as the reverse complement.
GGTAACAGGAGGAGTCGCTAACTTGTCTGATTCAGGCACCCTTGACTTACA
>NW_012148230.1:3170560-3218933 GCF_000956105.1 Propithecus coquereli | reverse complement strand
TCACTTCAAGACCTCTGAAGGTTTAAAAGATTTCAAAGTGAAGAATTGCACACCTTTCTTAAGATATTTCTTCAACTGGTAATTCAAAGAAGAGGGTTTATTTGTAATTTCCATACTCATTAGCATGAAATCTGCTTTCTGGGGATCCTTCTCCTTGTTCTTAGGGAAATGTTCAACCAGAACCTCTCACAATGTTTTACCACCCCAGAGTGGCGAGTTAGGCACCCCAAGAAAGCGTGTGACCCATTATATATAGTTCACTGCAGAGCTTTTGAAACTTGAATGTGCATTTGAAACACCTGAGACCTTGTAAAGGGTCTATCCGATCCAGTAGGTCTGAGATGGAACCCAAGATTCTTCATTTTTCATAAGCTCCAAGATGATCCCACTACTAGTGGTCCCAGGACAGCACACTACACCAGACTGCTCGTCTGAGTAGCTTCTTCCATGGAGCAGAAGTTCTTTCAAAAGGAGTCCTTCTGCAAGCTCAGGACTGCTGTTGGTAACAGGAGGAGTCGCTAACTTGTCTGATTCAGGCACCCTTGACTTACAGGTTTAGAGAAACGTCCAACACCAATCATTTCATGCCCAGGGGCCCCCATTTGAAGACAGTTATTCCGGGGATTTTTGTTCCTTCATTTTTTTTGTTATTTGTTTTGCAGAGTTCAGAGTTGTTCGTGCTAGGTTAATTTCACAGAGACAAACCAAATTCTTGTGTTATTAATGGTCCTTGTTTCTATTAGACTATCAATTGATAAAGAAAACACTGAGGCAGATGAAATAATATTCCCTCCCTCAGAGGTTTCAGAGGCAAATTAGCTGGGCCCTGCGTGCAGGTAAAAGTAGGTTTTCCACTATGCACAGACAAAGCAGCCAGCTGCTGGGGAGAAATCTAATTGTTTGGGTACCAAGAAAAATGTACTTAATAGAGTCCTTCTCTACTATATTCAACAGGCTTTGCCCAGGCAGCACTTTGCCTGATTCCCAGCTCATCCTTCCCCAGCGCGCGCACACAACACACACATACACACACACACACACACACACACACACACACATCACATCACATTTTCTAGGCAATTTCCCCGGAATCATTTGGAAAGCTCCGTGATCCCATCTGTCCATACCTTTTATTCCCCATCCCTTCCCAGGGATCCAGGCCAATAACAATAGAACAATAATAACAACAGTAATAATAACCACTGTTTAAATCTTTTATCCTCATTACAATCCTTTGAGATAGGGGCTATTATTATTCTCATTTTGTGGATGAGGACTCTAAGGCATAGAGAGGAGAAGCAATTGGCCCAAGGGCACACACCTAATAAGCCAGGACTCTAACACAGGTAGTCTGGCACCAGAATCCACTTCTTTACTACATGCTATTCTTCCGTACCCTTTTAATCACTTAACCAAAAAAAGAGAAAAAGGCCTTATTATCCTCTTTATCTTTTACAGTGGATGGCTCATTGAAACCAGAGCCAAAATGATTAGCAACCAAATAAATTAGTTTCCTTTACAAGAGAGTGTTTTTAAACACTCCCCTGAGGTGAGGGAAAATATCTGCATTCTGTCCCTGTTGGTGGGGTGTGTGCAGTGAAGTGCATTCCTCTAGAATGGGTTAGATCCTGGCAAGGAAGCAAATAAGTAGAAGACAAACAAAACAGTTGTTTCCACAGTAAAATATGTTGGCTCTTCTTACCCCATTACATTCTGTCCTCTCTTTGGGAGTTCAGTTCTTACTGCCTTGGGAAGCTTCCTTCATTACACCAACGCCAGTCAGTTTCTCATTTTCTGAATAACTGTGGCCAGTTTTATTAGAATCTCTCTGCATGCCATTTGAGTATATGCATCATATGTTTTTCTTTGTTTTGCGTGTACTATTCTAGTCTCTTTCTCTTGATTCTAACCATTTTTGTTTAAACACTTATTCCTAGAATACCATATAATAATTTTGGCCCTTTACATATACTTGAGTAATGAAGATGGACATGTTTATTGGACAAACATTTCCACTGTCCTTCTCTTACTCAGGTTAACGTAATTATTATGGTTAGTTCCAGTGGTGAGTTGCATCAGTTTAGCTGTGCCAGCAAAAGCTAGGTCACTGGCTCTCCTCTGTGCAGTCTAGATACCCGTGCCATGACAGAGTTACCCAGGACATCTCAAAGCCCACCTAACCATCTCATACCGATTCATGATGGTCACAAGAGTACTGGGCAGGCAATGCAGTCTAGACCAGAGAAAATTTAGGAATAGTCATCTTGAGAAAACAAACTCAAGAGTTCAGGCTCTGTGGATAAAGGGTCAGAAGAGTCATCTTTGCAGATGAAGGGCAACATTTATTTCTAAAGTTTTGATCTCAGCACTGAGGAAATCTACCCATTTAGTTGGCTGAGGACTGGTAGAAGAAATTTCAAGAAACTGTCTACTAAATCTCATCTCTTCTAGATCAGTAATTCACTCCTGGGTCCCCTGAGTTGTATGAAAGGTCAGGGGTTTAAAAGACAAAGTTAATTTTAAGCATTTACATCATGGTCCAGGCTGAAAAGATACTGGGAAAGATCATCATACGACCTAGTTTGGGACCTAGGATGGAATAAAGTCTAGGGACGGGACCTAGGATAGAATAGGACATAGAATAAGGTCTAGGATAATGTTTAGAGTATGTTTGGTCAGGCTGACCTAATCTTCTCAGACAGAGGAACACAACCTGAGATAATATAGTTTGACTTTACTGAGACTCCGATGCCATCCTCTATGGCATAATCATCAATAAACTGGGGAAATGTACCTTGAATGATGCAACCGTGTGTTGGACAAACAAAAAAGCTGAAGACAACTCAAGGCTGTTGTCAGTAGGTCAATATCAACCTGGGAGACCCACTAAGTAATGAAAGTATACTGGCAACACATACTTGGATACAGTGTTTTGTCATTTACCCAGGTGTAGACATCAGAATCTTATTTATCTTTCCTACACACAGAGCCAGAGCCATGGGAGTAAATGTTGCCCATTTCAAGAAAGTCACTTCTCCCCACCACTCATAAGAGCATCCCTGGAGAGATTTTTTAATGGAATAGGTTTTTATCAGTTGAGAAAAGTAGGTTATGTGAGATTTAAAATGAAAGCAAGTTGATAGGTTAGGCCAGCAGTCCCAACCTTTTTGGCACCAGGGACCAAAAATTGTTTCATGGAAGACAATTTTCCTCAGACCAGGGGGTAGGGCGGTGAGGGTGGGGGGATGGCAAGTGATGGGGAGGGGCTGTAAATACAGATGAAGCTTCACTCGCTTGCTGCCCTTCACCTCCTGCTGTGAGGCCCTGTTCCTAACAGGCCTAACAGGCCACGGACTGGTACTGGGGCTTGGGGACCACAGGATTAGGCCACTGGCTACATTTTGCAATTTTTACCCTTTGATTTCACAGTTTTTGTGAAACACCAATAAAATCCATTACAATATTAATATTTATCTCTAACTCCTAATGTTTATAAATAGACCAGAAATGGACTCTGAAGCATGCCATACATCTCCCTGTGGCACGGGAATCCCATGACACTTTGGCTGCCAGAAATCTCGGTGTGAAGAGTACAAGTAACCTCATCATCACCATAGAAATGATTATAAGGGAGCCCGAGCTATTTAACCTGAGAGCCTCTGGAGTCAGGTTGTTTGGGACATATTCAGGTCGATACAGCCTCCTCTCTGACTGCTGCCCCCACTTCTGTCTCTCCCGCCTCTTTCCTCCCTGCCCTCACCATGACCTCTAGTTTCTCAGCCCCTCTAAGTGATCCCAGGTCACTTCTCCAGTTCTGATTTTAACTTGCATCCCTCTCCAGCTTGATCCCTGGAGATACTGTTTTTAATACTGAGCTCTCTATAGTCTCAGAAGTCCCTGCTTCCCCTTCACTAGTTGTGGTAAGGATCAAAGAAGTTCATTTACAGGGAAGCAATTTGAAAACGTTAAAGTGCTATATGAATGTTATTTTCAGTTTTGCTATTTTGTTCTGGCACCCATGATAGTACCTGGTATATGCTAGGTACTCAATAAATACGTGTTTAATGAACAAATAAGTAAACGGAATACATCCCATCTGACACATCAAAGTCAGATCAATCTTCCTGAAGTTCAGTCCTGGAGGGGAAAAAAAAAAGTGACTTTAATTAAGTGTTGTTTAGAACAATATTATGTTAAGAATGTTCAAATGGATTATTTGACTTAATCATCAAAACCACCCTCCAGGGCAGGTAATATTAGCATCATTACTCTAAGTATAAAGAGACTGGGGAACAGTCAAAAGCCCAGGTGCACACAGTTAGCCAGTGGCAGAGCCGGAATCGAAATCCAGGTGGTCTGACTCCACAGTTAACACTTTCAACCACTATGCTCTCCCGCCCACTAGATAAAAAAATATTTGATGAATCCTTCTGTTTATAAAACAAAGACCAATCTTCAGAGTCTTCTATGTAATCCCCTCCAGCATGTGATCCCAACCTATAATTCCAAAATTTTTTCTCCTACTTTTACATGCTCTAAAACGGCAGGGTTTTGCCTGGGTTACACATTAGCATTATCTGGGGAGGTTCTGAAAATCGTGATACCCAGGTTGTCCTTCAGAAGGCTTTCACCCAAATCTTTTGGGAGGGGTCCTGGAAGCTGTATTAAAAAGCAAATAAACAAACAAAAACCTTCTCATGTGATTCCAGTGCAGAGAACCTCTGCTCTAACTTCTTAGCCAAATTAACTACATGTGATTTTCTTCCTCCAGCCCTTTGTTCCTGTTATTATCCACTCTCTGATACAACTTTCCCAAATTTCTATCCTCTCTAGTTTATAATCCCTTTATATAATTCACTTATGCTATCTTTCTTCTCTTCCACTCCACTCTGTAAAAGAAATATTTTTCCTCTTTACTTGAGCAATGTTTTTCTCTTTTTCATCTACAGTTTTCAACACACTCCCACTACTCTGCCTAAAATTATGCTCATATTTTTCTCATTTATATAATACTTTGCGTTAATATCATTTTTCCTTTAAACTATTATCCAATTGTTTCTTCACATCTGCCTCAAACTTTCTGAAAGTATGTCATGCTTACCACCATCTATTCTTTTTATTAGTCGGGCTAGGCTAATTGTTGTTATAATTGATTCAAAACTATACAAAGGTTCAAGCATAATAGAAGTTTATTTCTTGCTTCCACAATATTACTGAGCAGGTGAATAGGTCAAAGGGCATACTTTCTACAAATGGTCATTCAGGGACTCAGTCTATATTAGTCAAGATAAACTAGATTATGCTCTGGTAACAAATAGCTTCAAAATCGTTGTGGCTTAAAACTACAATAGGTTATTTCTTATTTAATCTATACGTTCCATGTAGAGCAGGACAGTTCTGCTATTACAATCACTCAGCAACCTAGACTGATGGAAATACCACCTACTATGACAACACAATGCCAACACAAAGCTACAAGGGAGAAGATCATGGGAAAATATACAATGACTTTTAAATGTTTCCACTCGGAAGGGACATATGTGACTTCTATGGGTATTTATTTGGCCAAAAGAAAATAACATTTTCATGCCTCACTTCAAGCGTTGCATCACAGAAACCGGCAGAGTTTGATGCCACAGAGAAGATGGAGAAGAGCACTAAGAAAGTCCCTTCACAAGGTCAAATACACAAAGTCTGTCTCAGCCTGAGGCTGGACCAGGACAACAGAGAACATCCCTGGAACCCAACCATCAGATGAGCAAGGACCAAGTAACAAACAAAAGTAGTCTGCCACCATGGAAGGCAAGAGCACAGACACATCCCCTGTGGAGCAGGCATGTGGGAAAACCTGAAAGCCAAGAATGGAGTAGGAACATAGAGGAAGGAACGCCAACATCCAAGCCCATGTACTAAGCACAAGGCAACACTAGGGGAATTTGAAGCTGGTTGTCAAGCAAGATAACTGTAGCAACAACTAAATCCATACCCAGTTTAACTTCTGACTCGATTGTTGCAATTGTTGCCAATTTGTTGCCAATATCTAAACATCCCAGGCTCTATTGTTCAGCAAGTAATGTCTGACATTCAATCAATAAGTATAAGAAATTTTGAAAAATACAACTAGAGACAAAGCAATCAACAGAACAAGACTCAGACATGACCCAGATATTGGAACTCTCAGAGAACTAAAGATAACTCTGATTAACATGTTAAAGGATCTAGAAGGAAACATGAACAACATGAATGATCAGATAACAAATTTCAGCAAAACTGGGACTATGAGAAAAAAGAGTCTAATCACAGTGCCAGGATTAAAAAACATGGTGAAAAAATAAATAATTGTTTCAATGGGCTCATCAGTTGACTCAGTACAGCCAAAGAAAGAATCACCGAACTTGAAAATAGGACAGTAGAAATTACTTACTAAACGACAAAGAGGAAAAAAGAGATAGAACAGAGCAAACAGGAACTGAGGAAAATATCAAAATATGGCCTGACATATATCTAATTAGATTCCCAATAGGATAAGAGACAGAGAAAGAACCAGGCAGAAGAGATAATGGCTGAGAATTTTTCAAAATTAATATTAATAAGAGACACTGAACCACAGATCCAAGAAACTTAAAGAGCCTCAAACAAAATACACACTAAAAGAAACACACCTAGGAACATCATATTAAACCAAATATAAAGAGAAAATCTTGAAGGTCATCAAAGATAAACATACATTGCATACAAAGAAATAAATATCAGAATTACATCAGAAACTATGTCAGCTAGAAGACAATGGAGTGACATTCTTACCATGAAAGAAAAAACCTGTAAACCGAATGAAAAAAATGTCCACCCCAGAAATCTATACTCAGCAAAAATATCTTTCAAAGAGGAAATAATTTGATATTTTGATGAGTACCAGTGATATCTACCACACAGGCTAATGGAAACTCTGTCATCTTTGAGATGTGACTTCCAAAATTGTGCTTGGGGTATTCTCTATTCCAAATCACCAGAAAGTATTAATAATAAGTGTAAGGTAGAGCATGCATGGGAGGTTATGATGGACAAGGCCTGGGAGTGGTAGAGATTAATATTACTTCTGTTCACATTCCATCTACCTACCTCATTAATCACTCTCAGTGGTCACACCTAACCACATGGGAAACTGAAAATTTGTCTAGTGGTATGCCCCAAAATAAGAAGATAGTATAAATTTGTCTGGCAGCCAGCATTCTCTGCCATAAGCCCTAAATACCTTTCAGACACCTCTAGTCACCTCTTTTCATGAGATCCAATAGTCTTTTCTCAGGTATTCATTCACTTGCTCAATCTGTCAGAAACGTTGCATATTTTCAAGCAAGTATTATCCCTTCATCTCTAAATTACCTCCTTGCTTGGTTCTGTGAACTCCTTAGGCACTTCTCCTCTCTAAGAACTCTGCTCTCTCTTTGCTCTCTGTATTCTCTCCCTTCTGCTGGGTTCTCAGCCCCTCTCTGACCTCTAAACGTAGAAAATCTTTAAGTTCTTTTCTTAGACCTACTCTCATCTATCTCCATCCTTTCTCCCTTGGTGATTTCATTCCTTTCTTTGTAGATGATTACAACATCTCACTCTCACCCTACACACACAGAGCACCAACCCCACTCCTGGAAGTGAATACTTATATGTGAATAGAATGTTATTTTTATTATATACAGAACAAAATTCCTTATATAGCCTCAAAACTATAACTTATTTGATGTCTATATTTTTGTTAATAATACCATTGTTTTATCAATCATACAAGCTAAAAAACTTGAATTCACACTTAACAGCTACCTGTCATCAGGCCCTAATCAATTAACCAAACAAAATCTAGGAACCCTCCCTTCCAAGTCTCTTTAACATCAGTCTCTCCTTCTTGGTTTAATACTATAAGCATATTTTAAGCCTCTAGTTCTTTGGGTGTAAAGTATTGTTTTATCTTCTAACTGGTCTCCTTGCCTCCAAGATTTTCTCATTACTGACAAAACTTCTTCAGATGCACTGCCTTAGTCATATCACATCTCTCCTCAAAAACCCCACTTATTGTCTATCAAATAAGCCCACTCTTTTTATACCTGGATTCTAACATATGACTCCAGAGCTCTTCCTTTCAGCGCATTACATCATGCTGTGGAACTACTCAAATTCTTCTTCGTGCTATAGTCACTTCTCTACTTAACTTGGCTCCCCTATTGAACTGTAAGCTTTATAATGACGTGGATGTTTTGAAACCCATCTTTACACTTTCTTGTTACCAGCAAATAGCTTCTAGTTCATTTATTTATTCAATAAGTGTTAATGTGCCCTTACTTTGTGCCACAGTACTATGGTATGAAAAGACAATGTTGAACAAGAAAAACATTATCCCTGCCCTCACAGACCTATAGACAAGAGTAAATATTAGGGAAATGACCAAATACATGAAAGAATATTACTACTTTGATAAGAGCTTGGAAGAGGGGGTTCATGATGTACTAGGAGAGTCTGAGGGGGGGATCTGAACTGATCTGTTTGCATGAAGCTTCCCTGAGGAAGTAGGATTAGATTTGACGTGGGAGGAGTTAACTAGTGTGGACAGGGGAAGATGAGAGAGCGTGTTCTATGCAAAGCAATAATATTTGTAAAGACCTTGCAGCAGGAGGTGTATGATACCTTCAAGGAAGTGAAAGTTTAGGGTGGCTGGGGGACAGGAAGTGGTTGGAGAGGTTGATAGGATTTGGACCACAACAGCCTTATGGAATATGCTAAGGATTGTGGTCTTTATCCTTAGAAAAATGGGAACCCCTTGAGGGGCTTTAAGCAGGGCTGTGACATGGATCAGAATTGCATTTTGTTAGGATGATGAGGCTGGGGTGTGGAGAAAGAATTTGAAAGCAAGCAAGCATAGAAGCTGAAGTCCAACTGGGAGGTTATGACAGAGTGCTGTGAAGAGGAGATGACCATTTGGATCACCCAAGCAGCCATGAGACAAAAAAAAAGAGGCTGCCAAGGACATATTTATAAGAAAGGATAAATATAGAATCACCAAATGGTATTGGATCTAGTTTATTGTAAAATCACCATGAGACACGATTTGAAGCCCCTCTGTCCTTGTTCTCAATTCTTAGAATAATGTCGCCCTGACAACCGAGTCATCAATTGCAGTCCACCTGTTTTTTAGCAAATGCCTTGATGATATGTCGATTGAGTATGAACATACCTTGCCCATTTTGTTATTTAAAATATCTCATGCTTCTAAATTCAAGCTGATAGAGGACCAAAAAATGTACTATTCTCCCTCAAGCATAAAACCAAATCTCATTTAAATAGGGATTTATGACCTTTTTCTCCCACTCAAAAGGAGTAACTTTTAAAAATTTGATTTTGGTCGATTAAAAATGTCACTGCCATAAGACTCTCAAATGAGTTTCTCTTTGGGGAAAAAAGAATTAAAGCCAATAAGTGATTTACTGAACAGATGTAAAATATATTTTACAACCTTTTCTCTAGCCCAATGTCAACACACTGTGGATTTTGGGGGCAGATTAGTCCTCAAAGGTGCCATAGAGACGCAGCATTTATAATGCCCTTACTAGGTTTTTGATATCTACAGAAGTTTGAAAATGAGAATGCACTGCACTTTGAAAGGCAGAGGCAGAGCACTTAAATGCCACTTTTTCAATAGTACCCAGAGGTTTGGGAAATTCCAGGTTCGAAAATATATTATGTGCTCTCTGAAGGAAAATTAAAACACAAATCAAAATTGTTGGGGGAAACATTAGTGCCCTCCAGCAGCTGAGGACTTGCACATACATACTGTGCTCAAGCCCCTGAAGGCCTAAGGCCAGTAACTCAGAAATGACATTTCAACACAAGCAGGCATACAAGAGAAAGGGCAAAGGGTCACTCCCTATAGAAGTATCAAAATCTCCTCCCTTCAAGCCCTTCTCCTTCTAGTAGCTCCCTCCCTCCATACAGACACTGAGAGGTTTGGAGATCTTCCTGTAGGAGCTGTGGAAGCTCACGTCACTTCTCCCTTTCCTCTCATGCTTCCTAACATGGAGCTTTGCTGAAACGGGCAGCTACATCGGCTGCCACGCTGCCAGCCATACACCAAAGGCCATGCTGGGAGCAAGCGTGATTGGGGAGAGGTGGATTAATAAAACAAAGTCTTCTCTAAATAATTTAAATTCCAAAGCTGACCAGTGAAGAAACCAAGTATAGACTCCTCTTCAGAATGCATCCTGCTAATAGAAAAATACTATTGTGTAATACACATTCTACTAAATCCTCATCAGAGCATAATGCTGACGTAAGTAACTTCTGATTCTCCATCCTTTACAATCACAATTACACATTTTTATCCTGAAGTTCAATATTTATTCATTCATGCATTCAGCTAATCTACATTGGAGCCACACTATGTACTGTGTACTGTGCTGGATTCTGTGACAAAATCTAAGATTAATAAAACTAAAACTTTTACTCAAGGGACTCACTAGTGTAAAGGCTAAATCCCTTGGCTTCCAAAGGGAAAACTGAGTTTAAATATCAGCTCTGGTTGTTAACTTTGGGAAAGTTTATTAATCTGTCTGAGTTCTGGTTCACTTGTCTGTAAAATGGAGATGATAATAATAATACGCATCGCATAGAGTTGGTATGAGGAAGAGTAGACTGAGAGCCACACAGAACTGCACAGAGAATGGAAGTCAGGTGAGTCGGCCTTCAGAGTGAGCATTTCAGTGCGAGCCAAGGGTAGTCTAGAAATGTGGTTTGAGATCAGACTGTGCATGCGTGGCCTTGAATGCCAGGCTAAGGAATGTGGACTTTATCTCATTGACAATTGGGTAACCCTGAAAGTATGTTGTGCAGGTTTCAGGACATGGATAAATTTATACTTCAAAAGGATAACCTCATATGCAGGGGGATAGAGAACCTGGAAGGAAACTGGAAGGAAAGAAGCCATTTGCAGGATGACTGCAAAACTAAATGCAAAAGTAAATGCATAACGTCAATCCAGTCATGAGAAAAAAATCAGACAAACACAAATGAAGGGACATTCTACAAAATAATCAGCCCATATTCTTCAAAAGTGTCGAGGTCATAAAAGACAAGGAAAGACTGAGAAAGTATCACAGGAATAATGACAGCTAAATGCAATATAGGATTCTGGATTGGATCTTGGAACCGATAAAGGACATTAGCGGGAAAACTGATAAAATTAAAATGAAGACTATAGTTAAAAATATTATACCAATGTTAATTTTAATAAATGTTTCACAGTTGAGTGATGGGCATATAAGAATTCTCTGTACAGTATTATTTTTGTAACTTTTCTATAAGTCTAAAATTATGTCAAAACAAAAAGTTTTAATAAAAAAGTCCAGGCAAGAGAAGATGAAGACCCGAACCAGGGTAGTGGCTCTAAGAGTTAACCAGGAGAAGAGGAAACAGAACTGATAAGAGCTGGAAATTAACTGGGGTGGTAGGGTGACAGAGAAGTCAAGAAGAATCTGGCCAAAAGCCTCAGTGACTGAGCAATTTGTAGAGTCATTAATTCAAGGAAGACCAGGGAAGAAATAGGCTTTAGAGGAGGGGTAGTGAGACCTATCTTGTACAAATTGAGTTGGAGATGCTGATAGAGTATCCCAGCAGACATGTTGCACAGCCAGGCATGCTGGCCTCCCAGCACTTTGAGAGGCCTCAGTAGGAGGATCACTTGAGGCCAGGAGTTCAAGACCAGCCAGGGAAACATAGAGAGACCCCATCTCTACAAAAAAAATTTAAAAATTAGCCGGGCATGGTTGCACACACCTGTGGTCCCAGCTACTCAGGAGGTGGAGGCAGGAGGATTTCTTGACCCCGGAAGTTTGAGGCTGCAGTGAGTTGATTGCACCACTGCACTTCAGGCTGGGCGACAGAGCGAGACCCTGTCTGAAAAATAAAAGAGAGAGAGAGATAGATGTTGCACAGAAAACTGGATGTAAAACACATGGGGAAAGAGGGGTTAGAGTTAGCGGTTAGGGAGTCATCAATATGCAGGCGACAGTTGGAGCTATGGAGAGAAAAAAATAATGAAAACAGACACTGAAATATCCACATTTAGGAGGAAGATTAAAAAGGGTGAACAACATTATAACTGCATCTCTCTCATTAACAGAAATCTCATTTTTTAAAATATAACAAATTTGGAGTAAATTGAGGCTCCTAAAGATACCAGTTTGTACCATCTTAATTGGAGGTAATTAGTGATGGGAATTAAACAAAAACAGGAAGAAAATGATAAATAAAAGCAGGATCACTTGTGTGAGATTTCAAATAAATAGAAAAATTTTAAGAACTGTCTTACTGGATCGATTTAGTTTTCAATTTGAAGTTTCAGTGACATGTTGTAAAAGAATTTAGCTTTTTACCATTAGCCTCAAAGGTTAAAGCATCTTCCCAAATAACTTGATTTTCTCTAGAATTCTACTATCTATTTAGAAGAATGGGAAAATGCAAGATGAGATGAGAATGGATAGTCTGATTGTCACTCATTTTAGGAAAACGTGCTCAAGAGTAGTATGGTGGTTTTAAATTTTCCAAGAAAAGAATGCCCCCTACACACACACACACACACACACACACACACACACACACACACACAAAATATGTTTTCCCAATCTAAGCTTCATCAAGCTTAAGTTCACACTTTGATGAACCTGTTTTGAAAAGAAAATGGCCTTGTGGTCTAAGTTTTTCAAGCTTTCTGTTGAAGCTAGAGCAGTCTATCTATAACCTCTTCCTTTTTAGAGTTGCTCTTCCTTCAATTCTAAGGTTCCTGCTACATATCCACAAGGCCTTGCCTCCCGGGCCTCTGTAGAGTGGATCAGGGTTCTTCCTTGGGATGTGAAGTGGTAACTGATAAGTTATTCAGATTCTGTGGCAATGAAAGCTGTCAGGAATGAAACTTGAAAGCTGTCAGTAGCCATGTTCTCTGCAAGTCTGTATTTTAAAATAAGAAAGCCAAATACAGATCAAAGCTGTTTAGTGACCTGAAGGAGTTCTAGTGTCGTTTGATTACCTGCCTCCAGTTCTTGCTGGAGCTCACAATTATCACTGCCCTTTTCAGTTCTACAAATGAGTAAATTATTTACCCCAAAGAACTTCCTTTTTTGGCCCCAGGTAGTTAGAAGTATATTTCTGTCTGTTGCAACTGTAAGAGTCATGATCAATACTTCTAAGGATTCTGCCTAGTTAAGAGGACTCTGCTCTGGGTCATTCTTTTTTAAGTCACTTCTAATGTGTCCATGTGTTTAGGATTTGTTGAATTTTACTGTTAAAGGCAGCCTCTCTCCCTCCCTCTCTCTCTCTCTTTCTCTTTCTTTCTCTCTCTTCCTCCTCCTCTTCTTCCATCTCTCTCTTGCTTTCTCTTTCTCTCCCTCCCTTTCCCAACCTACATCTCTTCCTTCCCATTCTCCCTTCCTTCCTTTCTTGCCTGGTATTGAGGCCAAGTAGAGAATCTGATATCTAATTTAGATATGGAATTTTGGACCATATGAAAGCATCTCTTTATCTCCAACATGACTTGGCATGTGGGATTCGGTTTTTCAGAAGAAAGTCTTCTTTTTCAAGACAAAGAAATGAATATGATTTGTGTTGCAGCAGGAAAAGGAGTTTTGAAGCCAACCCAAATTGGTTGTGACTCTCTCTTCTACCACACGCTAACTTTGTGGCCTTAAATAAATTGCTTAATCTTTCTGGACTTGTCATAAAAGCTAACGTTGAACAGCTACCAGTATACCAGACATTGTGCTAAGCATTCCACAGGCTGTATCTGTAAGATAGTGACTATTATCCCCATTTTACAGATGAAGAAACTGAGGTTTAGAAAAGTTAAGTTGTTTGCCAAAGAACATTGCACAACAGAGTCCATAACCAACACTTAAACATAAAATGACATTATATGATAATACTTATCGATAATAACAAGAATGTTATAAAGATTAAGATATGTATTATAGGTACTGTGTGTGGCATTCCACATGGTGGTAATAATTATGATTTATCCCCAAGAACCAAGTCTATCTTTTTCTCTTTTTTTTCCTTTTTTTATATCCAGCTCTGAGGTACGAGAACCAAACTTTGATTATTTTGAAAAGCAGAGATACATGCAACAGAATTAGGTGCCACTTGGGCAGGGTGTTTTTGTTGTTGTTTTGTTTTGATTTAATATTCACACCAAGAAATAACAGTCAAACTAACCCTTCTAGAGACAGTAGCCCCCCAATAAAGGCGGTTAAACCAGCAAGGTGACTGGTAAACTACCGCACTGCCCATGTGGGCTAGGTACTGACTTTCTCTTCAGAAAGAGTACAGGAGCCAGAAAAGTGAGGTGGAGGAGGAGCACTTCGATGCTTAGGGAACTTTTCCAGCTTCCCCCTGAGTTACCCCCACACTGCTTCCTACCTTAACTCTTTATGCTCTTCATGCTCTTGGATTTGTCCCTTCAGCCCCTGTTCATTTGAGCCCAGGGAATCCATGGCTTGCATTGGAAACAGACATGGTCCCACAGCCAACCAAATGGAGGAAAAGAGATAAATTGTATGTGCTCATGTAATCAGGAGTTTGCCCCATTCCTGACACTATCTAATTAGATGACAAAATTCTTTTCTTGTCCACTATAAGCTATATTGTTCCTTCTCTGTCCTTCCTTGCTCAGTATTTTTCTTTCTTTGGTCTCGCCCATGAAATAAGTGAAAATTAAAAGCCTTCTTCCCAACACTCAATATCAATTGCTTTCTCCCTGTGCTTAGATCTCTGGGACAAAGTTTCAATGACTATTTTTATGTTTCTAAAGAAATAAAAGGGGAAAATGTAATTATAGCGTCTGTCACAGCATCTGCCGTAAACATTAGCTCACCTAAGTGTCACATACGCACCCTTCCATTTCAGTGGTGGCCACAGCGATGGCGGAATAGATTCAGGACAAAAATGCCCCTTATACTTCTCGCCCTTTAGAAGAATACAAAGAATGAATTGTTATGGATATGGGTTTTTTAATTAAAATAATTCACATCCCTTTCAACTTTTCTGTGTTTAATGAGCACTATAATGTGACAGCAATATTTTTGGCTAATCTACTGTGGATTCAGACAAACTAGTTAAATAAAAATTAATTGAAGAAATGTAAATTGCTTTGATACAATAATAGTACTTATTCTGCAATGAATTCCAATGAAAGACTGGAATGTAAAGTCAGATTTTCTGACCATGGCATTAGCCATAAATGTGTTTACAAGCACATGTCTGTGTCTGCATCAGACAATATATTTAGTGTCAGAGGCAGCACAGCAGACTAAAATACCGTACTAGGTCTAGGGCATATTATTTAATTTTTGTGACTGTCTTTTCATTTGGAAAATTGAGATGATAACGTCTTGCAGATTTTATGTCAGGATTAGAGATTATGAATATAATGTATCTAGAAACATTGAGTATTTAGTGAATGTTAATTCTTGTTCTGCAGCACGTGTCTATGTTTGTTAATGTTACCTAGACACACACATACGCTCAAATATACACAAACATGAAATCATCTAAAAAAACATACTCAAAGACTCAAAGGTAGAATTATAGACTCTCCCAAACATCAGAAAATTATTCAAGGTCATTCAAGAGAGGCTGCAGTGTCACTATCTTGTGCAAACAGCAAACTTCTTAGAAGGCAGTGGGGAAATTCACTTAGACTTCAATGACTTCAGGTGGATGACTTGAAGAGGCAAAGAATAGCAACAGAGATACTTGCCAACTTTATTCTGCTTATCTTCAGTCAGAACTACTAGCGCTATTCATTTTGAGTGACCCTAAACACATCTTTGCATTTGGATAATGCTTGTGCAGCCATTAAATTGACTGTATGGGAACATATGAGCAAACAAATCAGCAACAGGAGTCACCTTTGTCAGTTTCTATCAGTTTCAGCTGGCACTTCCTTTCCATTACTGGGCTTCAAGAGAACACATGACCCAGCAGGCAGATAACTAATTCGAGAGTCACAGCAGTTAACTGCACTTTTCGGTATCTCATCCAAATTTGCTCCTAGAGGAGTGCCATGGGTAATGGGATGAGTTTTCAAATCAAAAAGGCTTAAATTAGAATCCCAGGTAGAACCCTTATGGACTGAGTAACTGCAGACAAGTTGTACAAACTTCTAAATGCCAGTTTCCTCATCTGGAATGTTTTCTATCACAAAAGCTTGTTCTTACAAGTTCCTGGTCATGCGTGTAAAGCACCTACCAGAGGGCTTAGCAAATGAGCAAATGATAGTTGATAACAGTTTACTTCCTATAAAGTATTATTAGCATTTCCATTCACCGTATAACACTGTGTTAGATAACTGCTAAATCTGGAAACGTTTTGATCTAACAGAGAAAAGACATGAAAAGGTGAATGTCCTCAACAAGGATCACTAACTAGAAATTCATTAATCAAAGATTGTGTTCACATGGCTATCGTGATTTTTGTACACACTAAAGCCATATGTCTTTAACACAGTAGATAAAACATTCAGCAAATGTTACATTTACGCCTCAGTAATAAGAGGACTTTCTACATATCTTCTTCGCTTACCTGATATTCAAACACATGTAATAATTTCAAAGAAGGTAGGTTGTAAGTTAGACATAGAGTTTTTCTGACCATCAGTTTTCATGTCTGTAAAATGGGGATTGTAGTGCATATTTAATAGGGTTATTGTGAACCTTAAATAAGATAATGTCAATAAAAGTGCTAAGAAAAATTTAAAATACTTTATAAGTTGTGAGCTCTTTTTACTATTAAGTCAACAACAGTATTCTTTTTAATAACAGTACCCAACTGAGAAATTTACTATTTGTTCTTCCAAATTATATTGGTTATTTATACTGCAAAATTTAAAACACATGATATTTTAAGTAATTCAAATAAATCACAACTATAAATATTCCTAAAATGGTAAAATGTTGCAAAATACTTTCCCATACTCCAGAGAACATCCTAGTTTATAAAAAGTCAAAATAAAATTATGCAATGAACGAAAATAGCTACATTTGTAAAAAAAAAAAAAAAAAAAAAAAAAAAAAAGTAGAGCAGTAGCTGATGGCGAATCAAATTCTTTTGTTTTACAATATTTATGTGCACAATATGTTGAGCAATGACTTCTTGTACAAAGCCCCAGATGCCCAATGAAATGTGCTAACAAGATTCTGCTCTGCAGAAGTTAGGAACTCTTTCACAACAGTTGGGTTTGTTTCCTTGGCCCTGAAGTTTGCCCTCTTTTGGTTCTCAGGAGTAATCTATTTCTAAAATCTGCCAATTTCATCATTATCAAACACATCCCCACATGTACTCAAATTACCAGGAACAATAATTATAAAAGATTTATTCCCTAGGCCCTTTTCCAAATGCAATGAAAGCAATGGGCCTTCTCTGTACCTACACACGTACACACAATTGTGCATGTTACTTCAGGAGTTGGCCATCCACATAATTGAGGTTAAGCACTCCTGTCTACAGAAGAAGCAGGTGTGTGTGGTTGGGAGTTTGGGAAGGGCAAATGGTGAGTTCCATCTATATCATACTCATCTTTCTGTACTCTCTAACTAGCATGGTGACCTGACAAGAGTAGGCTCTCAGTAAATGTTCTATCAATAAAAGAATGATTGAAAAATAAAGTATAAAGAATAGGTGGAGGACAGCAGAGGAGACCTGATTTTCTATTATATAAAAGAATAACCAAGTTATCCCTTAAAAATTACTCACTCTCTGTAAAATAGGTAATCCATGAAGCTCTATTGATATTCTTTTAACACTGCTAGCTTACTGTAGGGGCCAGGAAGAGTTAACACAGTTTCACATAATGACGGATTTACAGCAAAGAAAGAAATTGTGCCTGGGATGTATGAGTCTCTGGAGAGCACAGCTTTTACTTGGTTGAGCTGAGTGATGTGCTGATTCTTGACTCATTCACAAGTTACATTCGCATTTGCTAGGCAATGACATCACAACTGTTATCTGCAAACCACAGAGGACTGAACATTCTCTCTTGCCCACTAGGACTGTCTGACAGCCCCTGGAATGTGTGCAGAGGCACTCACTAACTCACTCATTCTCTCTTTTGGACAAGAACATTTTCTGAGACTATGTTTTAACCACACAGGTGGTGACACCTACCTAATTGTTTGTGTCTGTTAATAGCAACCAGCCCAGGAATCTGTGTCAGCAGTACCTATTCCCCTGACACCATTGGTATTCCAATGAAACCCCAAATCCCCAGAGAAGATGTATACGGTCTCTTGTTTACACATTTCTACTGTGTATAGCTGTAAATGTGAGGAGAAAATACAAGACAAAGATGTCTCTGGAAAGTAGAAGAGAAAGTAAAGTTTCTCCAGAGATTTGCCACCTTGGAAGCTTCTCTTTATTCTTTACCTTTCCCCTTATTTCCAACACAAAAGAGTATCATGTATATTAACCTACCCAACTCCTTTGGCTACCAGAAATCATAAGCAAACTAAGCAAACACCGGTAGATGCAAATATGAAGGCAATGTGTTCTGATTATCTGAGTTGCAGGCATCAATCCTATGCAACAGCAGCCATAGTCGTTTCAGATCCTTACAAATGACATGAGAAGGGTGTCCAAAATTCTAGTGGATATCAACCACAGGTTGACAACCTTTGTAGTCAAACATTAACACCATGAATAATCTCTCTTTCCTCATTGATTCTTCATATCTTTTTTTTCTTTTCTTTTTTAAAAAAAATACTTGGAGTCATTTAATTTTCTCCAGGGATTAATACCTACACACCTAATGGTGTTCAAAATCCAATAGGACTGGAAATACTTGTCTCTTCCTGTCTCTGTGCTCTCCAATCTCTACCGCCACTCTTGCTTGCCTAAATTCAAAATGGCACCAAGCTAAAAAAAAAAAAGTCAACAGATTGAACCATTTCTTAGCAAGCGTCGTTTTCCCTTTTGTTAAAGATGTAATTTAACAGGTGAGAGTGAAAACAGAGAAATGAGCAATTCCTTTATTCAGGACTCTGTAGAAATATAACAATATTAGGCAGCTGCCTTGAGGAGACAGAGCAAGCTTATTTGTTGTTAGAAGAGACAGGACAGAGATTGTTGAAAAAAATAACAAAACCTGTGCGTTCCTCCAGCCTCTTGGATTATTCTGACTTCAATATAATAATATGCCCTTCCCTCCATACGTTCACATACACAATTCTGTGTGGATTAAATACACGAAGCCACTAAATCAAATTGCATCTGATAGCCCAGTTCACAAGGACTAGAGGGTTAATTTTGTTCATTTTCACTTGAAAATGAAGGTCTGACAAAAGTTCAATAATTAAGTGATCTGAACTGTATTAGCTATCGCATCACTATTCTAACAATGACAGTTTTGAAGCTTCCTAGGCTTTGGTATCACCACCAGCCTGCAGAGACATGCTGCAAATGACCTTGGCTTGAGACAGTCTCTAGAGCATATGTCCTCAGGGGGCTCCCTCGGGATTGTCAGCCTTTATTCACTAGTGTCCTTGACAGAGTACACTGGCTATGTAACCCTGGCCAGGCTCTCTGTCGCTCTACAAAGATAGAAAGGCATTCCGTCAATAAATCTCATCACACAAATACCTAAGGATGTCCCAGAAGATCACTGAAGAGCAAGTTCTGAATTTTAAAGATGCACTTCCTGATTCTGTAATTGCAGAGCTGATGGTGAAGCCACACAACGCTCCTGGGGTGCAAGGAGGAACTTAAATGAGAAGGTATGTTTCTGGTTATAAAACAATGCTGACTGCAGCTGTGCAATATAAACTTTGAAGGTAAAAAAAAAAGACACTTTAGAAAAAACACAGGCTCCTGGCTTCACATTTACAATGTCCAGAGAAAAAAATTTAAAAGATATTACGCCACTCAAAGATTATTCAGAGAAAGCAAACCATTCAGAAAATAGTTATTAAACTTTTCACCCAGCTAGTGATAAAAATTTATTTATTAAACAAATCTATTGTACTGAATGCATACTAGATGCCAGATACTGTACTAAGCATTAAGCATATAAAAATAAAAATCACAGTCTAGACCTCACTCTTTCTTCCTTTTTTTTTTTTTAGATGAAGTTTTGCTCTGACCCCCAGGCTGGAGTGCACTGGTGCAATAATGGTCCACTGCAGCCTCAAACTCCTGGGCTCATGTGATCCTCTCACCTCAGACTCCCAGAGTGCTAGGATTACAGGTGTGAGCCACCACAACCTGCTGACAGTCTAGACCTCAAGAAATTCAGGGTATAATTTGAAAACAAATGAGTAAATACAAAATTACAATATAAAATTCATCAAATTTGTCAAAGATTCTAAAAAGTCGTCTCCATTGACTGACCTTATAAATTGTACTACATACATACAGACAGGATGTACTGAGTTAAATGATTTCAGGAAAAACTTTGACAATGAGAATAAGTGAATTCACCATGCTTCTAATGCCATACAAGTCAAAGAATAGAAGATATCCTAAGAAAAGTACTAGATTCAAAACATATTTCTGGTACTATTTTAACATTTTGGCCAAGCCTTTTAGTATTTCTGGCTTTCAGCTTCTTCTGCCCTTAAAGTCATTGAAAATATTTCTTTATCATGGTATTAAAATAATATCATATGTATTAAATGTTGGCATCATAAAATATTTCACATCTTAAATTTTTACCACACGAAATTTAATCTTTTTGATTATTGAAAAGGTAAGTTACCATTATAATGTCAACATATGGATAAACAGGAGTAAACGTACATAGAGCTTTGGTTTACTTTGTCACTATTTTGTGACAGTAAGCAACTTTATCAGTCAGGGTCCTAACAAGAAACAGGTAACACATTCATATTAGGATATGCCAAGGAAGGTTAATGCTATTTACAAAGCTATAGGTCAGTGTAGAAGAATCACAGAAGATAGTGCAGTAACAATAAGAGGGAGTGGTTACTAGGATCCCCAAAACAGAGCTGTGTCCCTAGTTAAGGGACATAGATAGCCTGAAACAATCCTACAGACAAACCCCATGACCAAACCCACCTGCAATCCATTGACTATTGATTTAATACACATGGGTCAGCCTTCGGGGCAGAGAGCAGGATGGAGAATGGTGATCTGGAGTGTATTCAGAAGATATCTATCATGGTCCACCCCTTTTTCCCCTTTAATATGTACTCTTGTCCTTTGTCCAGATGAAGGTTATCCCCGATACAGATGTTACACTATGTCTCATCAATTAATGCTTCAGAAGAAGATGATGTCACTTTGGTCATCTCCCACTGAAACATAAAACATTAGTCATCATTTATGTTCATCACATGAGGAAGAAGGGGAAAATAGGGAAGAAAAAAAATTATAGAACAAAACCTAACTTCTATAGGCCTTGCTTCTACAGCTACTAGTGATGCCTAAGTTAATCATCTCTGTCACCCCGTCCTATGTTCCCTTCATCTCCACCAGGAGTTCAGGTAGACAAAGAACTCTACCTGATGGGGTGCCCCAAACTTTCATTTCTACAAAATCCAAGACTTTAGTGGTCTTGTCTCTATTGGGTTGTTGCAGTTTTCCATTGACCAGACTGTTAAGTATAGACTATTGACTAATATTGTCTATTGACTACATGTATATGGCTCTGTTGACTACATGTAAAAAATTCTCCCACTAAATCCCTTGGGCTCCCTGGTACTCTTTGCTCTCACTGAGTAGCAGAAATCACATTTTTTTCTGGTAATTGGAATAAGTCACCACAGATAGAACAGTGACCCTTTTCTCGGCCACAAGGAGCCCAAGCTAGCTAGAGTATCCAGAACATCAGAACAATGAATGCTTATTGGCAAAATGATTCCTCCTTTTCACTCTAGGTCCTCCAAAACCATCAAACCCAAAATTTCAGAGATGGGGAACAAATACTTCCCAAGTAAGTTGTTAAACATAACAGTGACTTTTGGCCATGTATTCTGGCTGAGAGAAAAAACTAGCTAAGAAAGATACATGCTTATGGTATATACTATCATCTTATCAGGCAGCAACTCAACTTTAAAAGGTATTTCCTATTAGAAACATAACTGACTTTCAATGGGCCATCCCACTCTTCTATTAAGCCAAGTCTTTCTCAGCAATGAAACATATGACAAGACCATGGGTGTGTGCCTGTGTTTCTGCACTTACTGTATGGTAAAATGTGTCCTCTGACCAGAGGGCATATCATGTGGCATTACCATGGCAATGAAGAAAACATCCTTAAGATAAATGAATGGTAGTTTCAACATTCCTAGAATATGAAATGTAGCCCTATAAGGGCAAAGCTATGCCCTCCCTATCTAGAGAATAGTCAAATACCATTAGCATGCCACCAGGCGGTTTGCTGCCTGCCCCCTTGAAAATGGCACCCTCTCAGGAGTCCCGTGTTTTTCTGTATTGTTGGTAGGCCAGGCAATCAGGAGTGGTGACAGTAGCCAATTGAGAGGAAGACCATGATTTTGATCTCATGCACAGCTTCCATCCCGGCCACCCCAGATTCTTTGTACTTGGACCCATTAAAATAGAGGTAGGAGGCTGGGGAAGAGAGACTGACATCCAGGGGAAAGAATATCTCCTCCATCTCTGCAGTAGATACTCTCTGACTGTATTATGTGGGGCCCAAGTAACTTCACATGCTGTACCTATTCTGAGAGATCCATTCACACATCTCTCTCAGACATCCTTGCCACCAATTTTTCAACTTTGTCATTTGCAAGTCCCTTACCAGTCAGCCAGCCCTTTAGCTACTGCCTATGAGTCACTGTAGGTCCATATTTCAGGCAGTCTCTCTTTCCACACCAAATATGCAACCAGATGTTCTATGAAAAGTTCTGCTCAAAAAGAGATTTTTCTGCTTACCAGTGTGTTTCAGGACACCCTCAGTAGGACTGCAGTGCAACAGGCAGACTCTTCCTGCTGCTGCTGACATATTGTACAGATAAATCTATAAACTGGGCTTGTGCTTATTTCTCCTCATTCCACAAGTCAGGTAACCAATATGTAAGTGTTTCCAATTGCTAAGGATACTATACGATTTTACAACTGGAGAAATAACCTCAGGATGTTCATGTTCTTATTGGACACACTTTCAGAGAGTCACTGGCCAGGACTCCAATTATAGCCTGTGCTCCTCAAGCTCCCACTATGACTCTTGAACTACGGTGTCATTTTGAGTATCTGAAGATCATCTTAAGTTCAGATCCAGCATCCAATAAACCCTTTCTCCCCAGTGCACAGTTACCCTGGGGAGAATGTCTTCAGGAACATTGGAGAAGGCTTAGGGTTTTGTCAAACAGTTGTTCATCAAAGGGACCTTTCTTCCCCTTAATTCAAGAAACTCATGGTCTGGGCACTGTTTTAGGTATGGGGATGGGACAAGAGGCTATAAATCCAACTTAAGACAATTCAAACTAGTTGTCTTCCCAGCCAACCTAAATTTTTTTTGCCTATGTATTTCAAGAAGCATTTTACTAGGCTGCCCATCTATTTCATTTCTAAGGAGCCATTGCCAGAGATCCCTGCAGGTCAAAATCCTCTAATTACCATTTTAAACATGATTTTATTGTAGTAATTGCACCACTACCTGTTCTCCATAACTCCACATGACATTATTCCCATTGAGATCAGAAACCCAGTTGCACTGAAATGTCCCTACATTACATGGCCTAAAGAGAAACTGGCACCTCAGAGGTCTTCAAGGATGGTGGTGTCCTCACCACTGCTTTAGTGAAGGGAGTTCCTCCACATTTTCCCAGAGTATGTGATTGGAGGTGGCTGAACAGGTTGCACATAATAAATCTATTCCAACATTCCCATTTCCCGAAGGACCAGACTCTTACCTTTTCAGAATACAGGGGGATTGCTAGCATTTTAACCTAATTAACTGTAAGCCAGCTTTGGGTACAGGTTTAGATCAGCCAATCCAGCAAACTATTCATGCCCCTACCAAGTATTTAAGCCAACATATTAAATTCTGGACCCCAAATGAGCACATTCAGTTCTATGAATTCAGCCTTATCTGATTATATTTCTATCCCCTTTTCTCGAATACCCCAAAAGTCCTTTCCCATGCCTACTTTCAGGTTCCTAAGGATAGAAAATGGCAAGGTCATTTACTTTTTTTTTTTTTTAGAATTGTATTTCTTTTTTTAGCTTTTTATTTTAATATAATTTCAAAAATATATTAACATTGCATGAATGGTATAAAGAACTCTGATATACTCTTTACCCAGATTCGACAACTGTTAACCTTTTGCTTTGTTTATCATTTTATTTTTCTCTTTCTCTATACATCCTCATACACATTATTTTTTTCTGAATTACTTCCCATTTAAGAAGAAATTACAGCTATCATGTGCTGTTGTTACCCCCCAATACTTCAATATATGTATATTTTTAAGAACAAAGTTAGTCTCTTACATAACCACCAATGCAGTCAGAAAAATCAGGGAATCTGAGCTGGATACAATACTTTTATGCAATTCACTATACTTATTTGAAATTTTCCACTTGTCTCAATAATGTCCTCTATAACTGTTTGTTCCCAGATAATACACCATACTTAATTGTCTGTATGTAAATTTTTCTCTCTTTTTTTTATTATTGTGGTAAGTACACTTGACATGAGATCAACCTTCTTAAATTTTAAGTGCACAATACAGTATTATTAACTATAGGCACAATGTTGTACAGCAGAGCTCTAGAACTTTTACCTTGTACAATTGAAACTTTATACCCATTAAATATCAGCTCCCCACTTTTGCCTCCCCTCAGTCCCTGGCAACCACCATTGTACTCTCTGTTTTTACGAATTTGACTATTTCAGATACCTCCTATAATTGGAATCATGCAATTTTTGTCCTTTGTGACTGGCTTATTTCACTTACATAATGTCCTCCAAATTCATCCATGTTATCTCATATGGCAAATATTTCCTTCTTTTTTAAGGCTTAAAAATATTCCATTATGTATATATATCACATTTTCTTTATCCATTCTTCCATCAGTAGACATTTGGATTGTTTCCATATCTTGACTATTGTGAATAATACTGTAGATAACTCTTTGAGATCCTGCCTTCAATCCTTTTAGATATATACCCAGAAATGAGATTGCTAGATCATATGGCAGCTTTTCATTTAGGGAGAACCCCCATACTGTTTTCCATAGTGACTGAACTATTTTACATTCCCACTTACAGTGTACAAGGGATGTACATAATTTCTGCACATTCTCACCAACACTTGTTGTCTTTTTTTTAATAATAGTCATCCTGACAGGTGTGAGGTGATATCTCATTGTGGTTATAATTTGAATTTCCTTGGTGATTAGTAATACTGAACATCTCTTCGTATACCTGTCAGCCATTTATACGTCTTCTTTAAAGAAATGCCTATTCAAGTCCTTTTCCCATTTTAATTGGGTTATTTGTTTTTTTCACTATTGAGTTGAAGTTCCTTACATATTTTTGACGTCAACCCCTTACCAAATATACATTTGGCAAATGTTTTCTCCCATTCTGTGAGTTACCTTTCACTCTGTTGATTATTCCATTTACCGTACAGAAGCTTTTTAGTTTGATGTAGTCTCACTTACCTATTTTTGCTTTTGTTGCCTGTGCTTTTGGTGTCATGTCCAAGAAATCATTGTGCAGACCAATGTCAGGAAGATTTTTGTCTATGTTTTCTTCAGAAGTTTTACAGTCTGAGGTCTTACACTTAAGTGTTTATTCCATTAAGAGTTTATTTTTGTTTATGGTATAAGATAAGGCTACAAATTTCATTGTTTTGCATGTGGATATCCAGTTTTCCCAATACTATTTATTGAAGAGACTGTGTACTCTTGGCACCATTATCAAAGATCAGTTGAGTATGTATGTGGGGGGTTATTTTTGGGCTCTTTACTCTATTTCATTGGTCTATATTTTTGTTTTAATGCCAGTATCATACTGTTTTTAATTACTGTAGGTCTGTAATATAAATTGAAATCAGAAAATGTGATGCCTTTACTTTTGTTCTTCTTTCTCAAGATTGCTTTAGCTATTCAGGGTCTTTTGTGGTTTCATGTAAATTTTAGGATTTTGATAGAAATTGCATTGATGACTATAGATGACTTTGGGTAGTATGGATATTTTAACAATATTTAGTCTCCCAATCCATAAACACTGGATGTCTTTAATTTATTTGTGTGTTCTAACTCTTCTCTGTCCTCTGATCTCCCATGGGAATTCCTCTTGTCCAAACCCAACCAGAAGTCAGAGGGCAAGAGAAGCCTGATGACCCAGTCCATTCAGGTGAGCCTCCTGGACAGAAAGCAGAGTGGAGAAGGATAGAAAACAGGTCTGATACAGGAAACAACAAATATTCTATGAGCTTCAAAAAACCAACTCTGACTAATCTCCATATGGCAAAGATTTTGCAAAATATCCAACCTCGGGGATGTTAGAGAACCAGAGTCGGAAACAAGCAGGAACCAAGACTAGACATAGGAACTGTAGAAACAGTCCAGGAAGGATGAACTCCGTCACCTTGCTCCAGATTCAAATCTCTAGGGTGGGACTAGAGATTTACCTAGTTTGGATCATGTGCCAAATTTACTTAAGAAGGACAGGACCTCAAACTTAGTACCATGAGACTATTCCCAGTGGGAGGGAAGTAATGTCCTAAATGGAAATTAGAGTGCTATCCAAAGAAGAAAAATTATTTGCTGGGCAGCCACAAAGCAGCAATTGCCCAGCTAAACTGCCTGTTTAGCCTGGTGGACTAAAGAGGCAGCCCTGGGCCGCACCCCAGGAAGTTCTGGTACTTGCGGTGCATCTGCTGCATCCGCACAAGCAAGAGGAAAAGGAACTCTGAGCAGCAGTTTCAAAGTCTGGTCAAGGTAGGATTATTCCGATACTCTCTCCCACATCAAACACCCATGGCACTTAAGTCGAACATCTCATATGTCATTTATTACTTGCTCCTTGGTAACGTCAATTTAACAACGTGTCACGTCATTCCTACTCAACTAAACATGCTTGTGAGGCAAAATCAAGTATAATTTGTTTTTATATCCCCCTTACACCTAGCTTAACACCTTAAGCAAAGAGCTCAATAAATACTAATGGATCAAATGAATAAATAAATGAAAAAGGTACTTTTTTGAAGCATCTAATAAAGATTAAGTTCAATTTAGTTTGCAAAGCAAGTACATTTTACATCCCTCCTTCTTACCCATGGCATATATGCTATGCTTTTAAAGGGAGAGCATGCCTTATAAATAATCCAACCCAGAAAATTCCATGAAGAAAAGGCTTCAGTCTATACTCCGGTAGCAAATACAGACTCTGACTGAAGTAGCCGTTTCTTTTCTGCTTTCTCTGGGGACCAGGGGAAAGTCGCTGGCCACAAGCTGCGTTCTCTCTTACCAAATCTCTCTGTAGTATTTCTCAAGGGAGCAAAAGCTCTTTGATTTTTTTTTCTTCTACTATGGAGAGCACCTTATATGTGTTTCATATTGGTTCTTACGTGAAAAACAGTTGTCAGCTGATGAAAAGCAAGTTAGAATTAGCTATAATATGACTCAATTGATCACCCATAGTATCTGCTAGTTGGATTTAAAATGATCAGATCTTAAAAATAGTCTTTTAATGGGACCAAATCAATTTTATGCTTCTTCTAAATCATTTAACTGTTGTAAGATTTCAAAGGAATTTGAAATAAAATAAAATGAAAAGGGAAAGAGTATGCCTGGAAACTGAGTTGGAAACACCTGTGCTGATCACTCTACACTAGCTGTGCCATTTGGTAGCTGGGAGGAAAGCGTACCTCACTAAAACGCTAAGATTCTAATATACGTATGTGGGTAAAAAAACCTAAACAAATAATTTTAAAAGAAGAAATATAAGGCAGCAGATATAGTGAAAACCATTTGATTTCACCAATAATAATAGAAATTAAGAAGTAAGATAACATTTCAGCTGTTAATTAAGCAAAGTTTTTAACGATAATAAAAAAAGTAATGGCTAGAACTGGCAAAGATCCTGTGAAACAGGAATCCTCAGGCATTTCTGGTTGGAGTGCAGATTACAAATTTGACACAGATATCAAGAGCCTTAAAATATTGATATCCTCTGACCCATCTATTCTCACTTTGGGGAATCTATCCTGAGAAATGATTCTAAATGCCTATGAGACAGTTCATACGTAGATATTCATTGTGCCGAGCCTTTGCTTAATTAAAATTTACTTAAAGGCCAATTTTTGTGGAGCATCTCCTGTCTGTGCCTTCCTCCTCTTCACTGACCCCTTTCCCTTTCTCGAGTCCCCAGTGGCTTCCATTTCTCCATTTCTTATTCCCTTGCTGTCCTCCATCCCCTTCCTAAGGCATAAGCTGTACACTTGGGAGAGGATTTGGACTGGGAAGAGGACAAACCTTGCTAGCTTCACTGAAAGGACACCCGATGAGCTAAACCCACAATAACTACTCTACTCATCTCAAAGTCCTACTCACACTGGGCCATACCAGGCTCACATTTATCACATAGAATGGAAAGAATAATTGATGGAAAATTGAGGGATATGAAAATAATTTTCGAGAAGCAGGAGTACAGCAGGCCAAGGGGCATTCAGTTACCAAAAAAAAAAAAAAAAGTCCCTCAACACCACAGTTTTACCATGACCATTAAAACAGTCCCTACTGGCATTTTCCCTAATTGCCTTATCCATTTGTGCAGATCATCATTTCCAAAATTATCTCTTTGATTGAAAACATGTGTGCTGCCTTTGATATTCTTTGCCCCTACAAAAAATTAAGAAGATTAAAAAAGCAGGATGTAAACTGAATATTGGTATTTGGGTTTTAACAGAAGGAAGAGGTTCAATGCTTTGTAGTAATTCAAGGAAGAAATAAAAATTTATTTCTACAGCCAGAAACCCAAGACTCAATATGGGGATGTGTTGGTAAAAGTAGGGTATTACTGAGATTGTTTGGCACATGTCTATGTAGACCCACATCTAATATTTGCAAGATTCAGGGAGAGAGTGCAGATAGAAGTCCCCAGCTCACAAGACACCTACCCTCCATCTCAGCCCTACTCATAATCACATGGTGAGCAACCTCACACCCATATCTGGGACATGCAGCCCAGAAATCCAAGCTCCATCCACACACCCCTGAAACAAGTGCCCTTTGTCCTCAGACTTAGAGAGAAATGGGGGAAAAATACACAAAAGCATTAGAATTGGGTTTGGGGCCAATTGATAGGAAATTTCCAGGTCGTGGGTACTGATAGTGTTGTCTCCCAGGGGAGAGTGGGTTCTAAGTGGGCATGTTCCTTTGGTCCCCAAGGGACTCTTTGCACCATAAGAAGAGGAACAACTGGAGGAGGACCAGAGGGGGCTCCACTAAAGCACTGAGACTAGGACAAGGCTCCCAATTGTCTAGGTCTAAGGTGGCCCTGGGTCTGTTGTACTTTTATTCATTCTGAGTATGAAACAAAAAGAACTGAAATATGCCTACATCTGTCATAGTGATCCATAGTTATTATTTTTTTCCTTTTCCTTCATTCTGACAGTGATGACAATATATTGATAAGTTATTCAATCTGGTAATCAATATCTTAATCATATCTTAATTGCAGTTTCTTGAGGATTTTGATGGGTTTTCTCACATATAAAAATAAGATGATTATCATTCTGCCTGTAAATGTCAGGCCAAGCTAATGATATAAAAAAACGAATCATTGTCCATAGCCCACATACCAGAAAGACTCCGGGAGGAAGTGGGGCGGGGGAAAGGGGACATCCTCAACATCACTCGTTTGTTATAAATAAGACCCTATACTGGGGACATAACTGTTAAGTAGAAAGCAAGACCACGTGCTTTTCTGAACTCTGGAGCCCCCGTATGGTCCACAGCACAGCCGATAAAAACACTGACATTCGCATCCAGAAAATACAGTGAGAAAGATCGAATACATGTCCCTTTGATGTAGAGGTGCGTTCCATTACCCCCAATAAATGCGTTAAATTGCTGAACTGGGAGGTTTGCCAGTTCCCAGATAGCCTGGATGTGTATGCTGCTCCTTTGGCCTCAAATTTCTCCTGCCTCTGTTGCAGTTTTCTCCCACAAGTCAGGCCATGGCGTGATATAGATTTCCACAAGCACTGCTCTCTACTGCGTGTTGACAGAGCCACTGACACACAGGAAACAAATGGCGGGGAGAGAGCACCAACCAGTACGACAATCTTTCTCTGATAACTGGCCTCTTATTTTATTTCTCAATAATAATCCATAATGCTCAGCCATTTTTTATGTTACCAGCCATGACCACTCTATCCTTGAACCTAATTTTACATTTGATGTTGCTCTGGAGACAAAGCCCTTTCTGATGGGCCAGCCTTTAATTCATCATGCAGCATTGCACTTAAAGTTCCAACCCGAGGCTGGATTTGCAAGTACCATTCTGTCGCCTCACTCGGAGCATGCAATTATGGCCGGACTTGCACGGCGGTCACCCCGTCACTGCAGGGGCTCGTGAAATGTAATCAGGGAGTAATGTTGTGTGTCCGCACTGTGAGGTCCCTGGAGCCAGGTGCTACATAAATACAAGGTATTAGAATATCTTCTTGTCCTGTGGGGGTGGATGGTGTTTTGATACATCTTCGTCACGTCTTGTTGTGACAGGCCTCTGCGAAAAAGCAGAAGACGATCAGCAGCTGGTTTATCTTGCTGTGTAAACCTCAGAGGGAGGCAGTCATACCTGGGCTGCAGGCTGACGCGATTTCCACAGAAGCCATGATTATCTTCGTCTTTTATTAATTTCCTCTCTCACAACTGAAAACACGCAGCCCCAACTGCCTCTCTTCATTAAACAGATCCCGATATGCTTTAAAGGAGCCATAAGCTCTGTTCTGTGTTTTTTCTCAATAAATGAACATTTAGGAAGAAGAAAAAATTGACATCCAGATCCTTCTATGGATCTTATTAGTTCAAAAGATGATTCTTGATTGTGTTCACTTTGAATACTGGAGCATTCAAGTCTCTTAAGACCAAAATATGAAAAGCAGAAGCATCTAAGTGATCTAGCCAGGTATTATATTTCTCACCTACATAATAGCTAGGTGATAGGGATCTAGATGCAAGTCCAGCCAATATTGAATCTGTAATAACAGAAACACCATAACACTATCTGCTACAAATGAAATTTCAGATGATAGTGCCATACAGCAGAGTTATTTTTATTTATTTATTCATCTTAAGCCATGGGAATTTTTAAAGGGCAAAAATCCTGGCTTGTTTATGTTTGCAGAATACATACCAGGCTAGGCTTTTAGTATATGTTGACTAATAGCAACAGAAACTGCTTTGGAGCCCATCACCGTCTTCATCGAATACCTTGTCGAAGAAAGCTGGGGTAAGTGAGTGCTTTATCCAGTATTCCACAATCACCCAACACAGAGGCAGCATGGGCATCACAGCTGACTGGATCAGAACTGCAATCAATCTATCAGACTGAGGGAGGGGTAAGAACGGGATCTACAGCCAGATCTACATTGCAATCCTCCTGTACTGTTTTTGCCTCTCACATACATTGGTGCACATGCAAATTTTTATACCCAAGCACATATGCCATCTGGAGACTAGAATGCAAGTAAAGTCTTACCTTAAAGCAGAACTTGAGGAAAAATGAGTCATGCACTCAACTGATAAAAGAGTTATCAGCTACTCTAATACAAAGGTAAATGTGAACATGCGAACCCAGAGAGTTATCATTTACCATCAATAACAGGATAGTCCATTTTTCAAGATAAGGTAGACATGCAGGCACTGGCCTAGATGGAAAATCTGCAGGGATACATTTTGGTAGCATGCCATGAGATTTAGCAACAGTACATAGGTGACTTTTCCTTGGGATCCTACAGTAATCCCCATGGAAATGCATCTTTCCAAGACCCTCTTTCATTTAAAATGTTAGCTCGTACCAGATAGCAAAGCTTTCTGTTGAAAAATCTATCTACATATTCTTTTAAATGAATGGAAGTGCATAATAAATGATACCATGGCAGATGCAACATGAGTGAATAACTGCATTTCCCAGAATCTTGTCCTGAATGAAAGTTCAATGTTCAGTCCTTAATCAGAAACCTGACCCACCAGATAAATGTGTTAGCTTCAACATGACCCTCCATTGATTAAATTTTGCCCAAACTCAGGGAATTAAATGGAAAGAAGGAGGAGAATAAAATTGGCTTTACCTTGTTTTCAGTTAAAGTGTCTTATTTGTTGAGATTGCATTGAATAGAAATTTTCATGTTATAGTATAGATTTTATCTGAAATACAGAAAGTTTATTAGTAGTCCAAATGGATTCTAGTTTTTGAGCTGCCAATGGCTTACATTCATTAGATTGATAATTGTTATTAATATTTGCTGTGAAGTTTATTAGGTAATGATTATTAAATACAATAACATAGGTGAAATTGAACTGATCAAATATTAAATCATAGATAGTTTAAATCATGAAATGTAGGAATTACATTCATGCACATGTTAGATTCTAAGAAAGTTGTATACTTGTGAGGGGAGGAGTAGATTTCGAACCATGAAAATAGAGCCCTAGCAGTATCTTTTAGTTGTAAAGATGAGAGAGTTGAGCCCTATAAAAAGATTAAGTGGCTTTTTCAGAGTCATACCATTAGATAACAACATAGGCAGGACTAGGACCTAGTCTTTTAGGTCCTAGACTAGGTCAAGGGGTTTATTCATAGAATGCAGATTCAATTAGAATCCAATAAATATTCTTTGAATGAATGAATTATGCACAATGCCTTTCAAATTAACCTTTACCCTGCCATTAGGAAATTTAAATCTTAGTCTCCTAAATAATAGGCAGAAGTTACCACCTATACTAAAAACTGGATAGACAGGAGAGAGAGAGAGGGAGAGAGAGAGATTCCTCAATCTCTAAATTTGATAAATATATTCATTATTTTTCCCATTAGGGAATATTTTTCCTATCTCTTTAAAAATTTCTATGTGTTCTGAAGAGAATACTCTGTATAGGAATAATGTATGAGTAGTGTCCAGTCAAATGTCTGTGTAAAATGTTTCTAATTAGCTAATCTCATTTTCTCCTTAACAATGAGTTTCAAAGGAAAAATTATATGTAGATCTCCTTCCTTCCTTATGGGAATTCCAGAAGCCTGTCTTTCCATGGTAATTTAGGAAAGAAAATTATGCATCAAGAAAGGGAAGCATAGACAACAGATCCAGGATTTTCATACATTCAGACCGCTTTAGGATGAAAGAATAGGAATACAGCCCATCTAACCTTTCCTTCCTTTCTTCTTTCAATCTCTTCTTTTTAAAGCAACAGATCACATTTTAAAAGCATGTTGAAACTACAAGGATTAACCCCGAAACCCACTACCCATTGCATCAGTGACATTCCCATCCTTAGGGGAGGCTGGATGCTGCTGAATTGCAAAGAAGCCAGTTCTTATATTTAGGGGTTTTAAATTCAGGGCACAGTTAATAGCTTAGAAAACAAAGTTTCTCTATTTCAAGAGCCAAGATTTTGAAAGAATAAAGCATTTACTGAAATGCCAGTTTTGATAAAAATAAGAGCATTAATTTTATCCTATATACAATAAGGTTAGAAAGAATGCCAGATTACGTAGAAGCCATTTTTCACTCTTAAAAAGATACCAGCTGGGAAGAGGAAAGGATATTGAAGGGGGCAACAGTCATGTGAGCTGCTGGGGGGTGCTCTCTGCAAAGGAGACTTAGATAGGATTGAGGGGTTTGAGAACAGGAGAGGAATGTACCCCACTGCTCAGACCCTCATCAGGGGTGCCAGAGAGCCTCTCAGATAGGTGCCCCTCTTCAGCATGGGACTGCAACTGTCATTTGAAATGGATGGTGGCAGGTCAGGTGTAGACAGAGAGGGTCTAAGAGAGCCCTACCTTGAAAGTCCACAGACCCCAAAACAAGAGCACAAGCAGCTGAGGCACTGAACTAGAAGTGTCGCTGCAGTTGTGATTGGAGCATGCTACAGCAGATGCAGTCAGGGTGAGGACAAGAGCAGCAAGGACAAACGCTGCTGAACGAAGACCAGCAGAGATGGAGGCACGGCCACACACACACATATACGACGAAGGCTGGCAGTGGGCTGGGCCTTCACTTTCCCTCAGTGCCAGGATGGTTTTTAAGAGCCACAGAGGTAGAATTCAAACCTGAGGAGAAGGAGATTAAAGGACCAGAACCTTGAATATCTGCGTGTAAAGTCTGAATCAACTGAGAACCCTGGGGAATTAAGATGTAATTTAAGCTCATTTATAGAGCATGAAGTTTGTGCATCCGAGTGTATTCCCTGTCAAACTTATGCCTGTTACATCCAGAAAACAAATGTGGATCTACTTTGGTGTCAGTGGGCTAGTGGAATAAGGGGCCCACAGACCCAACTATCTCAGCCTCAGTATATCTTCTACAGCAGCATGTCTCAACCTGGGTACAACTGACATTTTGGATTTTGTAATTCTTCGTTCTGGTGGACAGTCTTGTGCATTGTAGGATGTCTAGCAACATCCATGACCTCCGCCCACCAGATGCCAGTAGCCAACACTGCCCCCCTCAACACTGTTTCCAGTTGTACCAAATGTCTTCCGGGCAGGAGGAGAGGTTCAAAATTGCCCCTGGCTGAGAACCACTGTTCTAGAATATCCTGAGGCAACCCTGAGAGAGAAACCACAGAACGCCATAGAGCAATTTATAAACAACAGATGTAGTCAATTTCTCATTCACAAATGTGGAATCGAAGCCAAGGTAGCTAAATCAACTTTCATTCTGCCTCAGGGTAAATAAAGAAGAGAGCCAGGATTAAAATCCAGACTTCCGAACATCAAATTCTGTACTTTATCTACGTAGAATTTGAAATATAAAGCTAGCACAGAAACTGACACATAGTAGGTTCTGTATTAAATAACTTCTAATTGTTTATTGATTGAATAAATGAATGAATGATTTGGCCAGTTGGGGCCATACATTGTTGCTGTACGTTTCAGGACCAATGAAGAACAATGACCCAAGTCTCTCAGCTACTGGCAAAGCCACTTCTAGAGGTCTTACTATCCCTTTCAGTGCTGACTCTGATGCATCTATGTATCCTAAGTCAATACGGCAAATATTACTAGCTGATTTTTGACTCAATTCTGACAGACTTGCTGTATTTCAAGGCTTTGAAGATGGTGAACATGGACTGCCATTTGGTATTTCACAGGGCTCATGGATGATGGCTTGAAGCAGCTTCATGTACCACCTGTTAGGCCCAGTCCCCATTCTGCAATACAAAGTTCCTTTAACACTCATTATCTCAACCACACACTTTGAACCCCACTTAAAGGTATTATGTACGGTTCATTAGTTATTTTCAGTGTGTTGTCATATTTCTCCTACAAAATTGCAGGCAATTCTGAAACCGATAATAGTATTTCCTGCTTCTTTTATGTTTTCCATTTTATCTACCTAGCACAGTGCTGGGTACAAAATAGCAGATGCCCAGATTTGAACTGCTAACCATAATTCCATAGAAATTTCTTTGATTTGTTCAGAAACTGTATTCCCTAAGGGCCATAGTCTGTCTGCCACAGATAGGCCAAAAGCTGTGATTCTACTTTCTGTCCTTATTTATTAATGGGTAGCTGGATAGCACATTATCTGACATCAGAAGCCAGTGACAACTTTCCAATCTGTGCTACTAATAGAGATAAATGTCTAGCAGAGGTGGCAAACTGGCTGAGAGCCTACCAAAGGCTGCCCCAGGGTACGTTCTGTCTGGCCATTTATTAAAGGTAACATAGCAGGGTGCAGGTTGTGCTCGGTCAACACAAGCAACGTGGCACCAAGCTCACATCACTAGATCCTGTTACCAGCATTTGAGTCTGCGACCCCTGGCGGACAGCATAAATAAATTAATATAAGGGATTGGCATGAGGACAACCAGAGCCCATGTAAGTATGGAGTTAGCCAGATCCTACAGCTCTGGCCTTTGTGAGCACTAATCATTGCACTCTTTTCTGGGTTCTTCAAAGTAGCCCATTCTGTTGGTGGTATGAAGCCACGGTTGAAAACCCAAACAAAGCTGAAAGTGTAAGTTAAATGTCTCTACTTTCTTCTGGTCCAGCCAATATCAGGGCAGTCAGAGCTCAGACATGTGCAGCATGGGTACCCTAATGTTGGTAGTTTGGGGCAGCAATGCAGGAGGAAGGTGTGCAGAGTTAAGCTATCCCAAATTGTGATCAAAACTCAATTTCTGTAACAGAAAATGATCCCAGCAGTAACAATGTACAGTGGCAGTTAAGAATGTGGGCTTCGGAAACAGAATGTTGTGGTTAAATCTTGACTTCATTACTTATTAACAC
The DNA here is from genome assembly GCF_000956105.1 of Propithecus coquereli. Classification (NCBI taxonomy): domain Eukaryota; kingdom Metazoa; phylum Chordata; class Mammalia; order Primates; family Indriidae; genus Propithecus; species Propithecus coquereli. The sequence continues at coordinate 3,182,455 of NW_012148230.1, read as the reverse complement.
TGCTACTTTAGGCCAGCTCCTTAACTTCTCTGTGCCTCTGTTCCCTTATATGAAAAGTGGAAATAATATAACTTCCCACATAATAAGGTTGTTATGAAGATTAAATTAATTAATACATGTAAAGTTCTTGGACACATCTGGCACAAATTAAGCTGTCCATAAATAGGAGGGACCACTATCATCACCATCGCCATTATCATCACCACCATCACTACCACCACCGCAAAGCTATTGGAGGGGTCAGACCGTGAGACACTTACCTGTCAGCATTTTCAAGGCCTCCTCAGTTCTTGAAACTGTTTAGCAACCAAATAACTAAACATGCAATCTTAAAGTGTAAATTCTTTTAAATGTTAAATTCTTACATATGAACAGAGTCATAGAGCTATCAGTCCATAAAAATATAATATTTTATTATTAAATGACATGAAAAGCCTTTATTCTTCCTAAGTTTCTTTGTTACCTCCAACCCAACTCATGTCTTAATGGCCTCAGTAGCCACAGTTCATTTCACAATGATGAAATACTAGAAACTAACCCCAGGCCTTTCCAGTCCTGGTGCCCCACAGCTCCTCTGAGAGGCAGAAAACAGTATTATTTTCCTATGTATTTTTAGAAGAAAATCATGTATACCCAAGACTGTAGCTATTAAAAATTATTAAGATATGCATATTCTCAGCCTTCCTTTCTCTCTCCTATTAAACAGAAAATTCTAGTTTTGCCCATATAGCTTCTCCCACTCCTCTCAGAGGAGCAAGGGTGGTTCCTGAAATTGAGTGTTGCATAACTCTGGCAATAGTTAAGAGGCAGAACTGGAAAAATGTTTGGGGAAAGAGAGTTCGCATCAGAAAAGATATATTTCTAAATTAAAAAAAAAAAGATTGAATAGCAACAGAACACAAAAGGGACAGTGTGGGAAGAAGCAAAGAAAACCCAGTAGTTTGAGTGTATGCTGGTTGTGTTGAGGATGTAATCCTGGCTGGGAGAGGAAACTTCATGAGTAGAGGATTGAGGTGACTTCAGCCATTAGTGTGGGAGCCATTAGAATGACAAAGATTGGGGAAGATTTTGAATATTTTGCATGTGAATTAACTTACATCTCCTTCTCCTTCCACCTCCCATCCTGTGTTTTCTTGGAAGAGTACCTAAATTTGGAGCTTCTTCAAAATGCATTTTTCTTTCAGACTATTTTTCTTTAAATCGACAGCTAGAAAATACCTAGGCCATGTAAGTCCTTTCATGTTAGGTTACATAAAACATCAAACATAAAAGGAGTGATGGGGGAGGAGTAACATTTGACTTGTAAAAATGTCCAGGAGTACATATTCAATCAAATTTCAAAAAAGATGGCACTGTGGCTTTTAAAGTTTTAGAGGATTATTTTTTTAGAAATAGTCGCTCTGTCGCTGCATTGAAGCTGCTGACATTGCACAGCGAGAACACTTGGAACCACTGGAGAAGGACTGACATGGATTCACCCAAAACCCTGGGGGGAAACAGCAAAGAACGCCCCGTGCCTTGTGGTTCCATTTGTGCATTCATATGAGGCAGTGGCAGCAGCAACTTTATTAGCAGATACGGCCAGTGCAGCTCCATGGGCTAGAGCCCAGCTGCTCTCTCACTCTCTGAAGTGCAATACAAATTAATTTGCCAACACATCCAAGAGTCATCTTTGTACTAAATGATGCATGATTAAAAAAACACACACACTGGTTATGTCCGCCCTTGCCACATTCATTGCCGTGATTTGCTAAACATTTATGAGCCCACCACTATTGTGGGGCAGCAACAGCTTGGTAAAAGCCAGGAGGACCCTAGAAATGCACTGTGCTGCTGCTCTGGAAAGTAGAGCTTCAGATTTATTTGTTGTTATTTTCAAGCAAAATATTTCAAAGCAATCTAAAGGCTTGGGAAAGCAGCCTTCTCTAATGACCCTATCAATCCTCAACTCCATAGTTTGCCATGGTCTCAAGTGATTTAAAAAAAAAAATAATAGTACAGAAAACTAGTAGCTAAATATCAGCAAATACAGAAAATTTCTGATCAGTAGGGGCAGGGAGAAAGAAAGAGAGAGAGAGAGACTATGCAGGGGATTAGTCACAGTTTATAAAACATTGATGACTTTTGGCTACTGTGCTTTACTCCAGCAAATGGGAGAAATTCATGCATAACCTATAGAGTAGGATGTCTTCAGAGTGAATAATACAGAGCTGAATAATACAGTTTCATTCGACTTCAAGGCTCCTTTCATCTTACATAACTACCAGGCAAAGCGTTGCTGCTCATATTGCTTGAATTGATTAAGTTGTAAAAGGAGGCTTGTCCAGGCCCTGTGTGTTGCTCAAAAATTCTTAAGAGAGAGATTCACCACATCTCTGCCAGTCTCCAAAGGGCTGAGCAGGGACAGATATTGCCCAAGCACTTCCTCCTGATATAAACATCTCAGTCTCCTACTTTCAGGAGGACTGAACTATCCTCATTTCCCTGCCTTCACTCACCTGCTTTCTGAGAGGAAAGGCAGTAGCTGGCTTTTATGCATGATGCCATGGAATTCTCCACTGTAATTAAATAGTACAGTTTCAAAGTTGACTCTGCCTCTAGCAAGACAGAGGTTGCATTAGTCAAAGGTCTTTGTTTCCTTTCTTATAGATCATCAAATTCCATTTAAAAAAAAAATACTAAGAAGAGAAACCCCTATAAGGCAGAATAAAAACTACGTTGAAGAAAAGTCAATAAAACAATTTGCTCTTCAAGGGACCAGCAGAGGTAATTTCCACTTTGATCTTGCATATCTGCGTCCTGGTTTATACCCGATTAATATAATTCCTAAAGAAGAATCTCCACATTCAACTTCTTTTTAAAACCTGTTTTGTTGGTTGAGGGAAAAGGACCTTAATTATCTCCATGAAGAACGCCCTTATTGGATTCCAAAAATGAAGGTGCTCCTAAGCTCAGGGACAAGAAGAGTATAAAGGACGTATAAATTCATAGGAATGACAAGGAACTCCTTGTAAATCACTGGAACCTGTGAGTCAGTAAGTACTTTAGAAGTCACAATAAAAGTAGCACAGAGGCCAAAATGCATGGCTGTATGCAAAGGTGTTCACAGGGTCCTAAAGATTTTCCTTGCCAATTAAACAGCTCCACACTTATAGAATTTTATAACCAATTTAATATGCATTTTACAAAAGGGGAAACTGAAGTCCACACAAATAAACTTACCCAAGATTATCCAACATACCCAAACTGACCTGCTTAATGGTAGAGCCAACATTGCCTCCTGAGTTCCAGCCATTCATCCACCCACCATGAGACGGCAGTAAGGAGCTCTTCTAAAAAGCACTACAGGGTGAGGCTGTTGGCAAGATGCCAAAACATCAGGAGATGATGTGGTCAAGTGATTTAAAAATGACGTCAATCATTTGCATGTTTAAGTGGCATCATGCCAAATAACCAACTCATTAAATGTTTAAGTCTTTATAGCTACTAGGGTAGCTTTAAATGAATTGCAGTTTCCTTGTATTAAATGATATCCTTCTTGTCCTTTGGGGAATTCTTTCTGCTTACTAGTTCAAAAGAGTTTGTGTCTTCAAAAATGTGAAAAATCACCTTTTTCATGATCACTAATAATATTCAACCTTACTGGTTGAAACTAGAAAAACACAATTACATACTTGAGGACTTCTTGAGGAGGGAGAAAACTGCTGATTTGCAGTTCCATATTGTACATCAGTGATCGCGACTAGGCAGCTCTATTATTCTATATACATATACACAGTAAAAAGCATGTCTTGTATGTGTAGCTGCTATAAAGAAGTATCAGGTAGAGAAGGCTGGAGATCAGAGAATTAATGGAAAGAGAAACCCCCAGAGGGTTCCTGAGGGGAGGGGGGCCACAAAGGGAGTCCAAATGGACCTGACTAACAAAGTAAAAGCCTCTGGGGAAAACGAGAAAGACGGCAGTGATCATAAGCAAGAAGAAGAAGGTTCTCCACTACTTAGGACCCACATCTGCAGTGATGATCACCTACTACCATCAGCAAAATGTATCGACCCCAGAGATTTGGAGAACCAAGCCCAAGTACCCAGAAGGATGTCTTTGGTTGGGGGTAGTAGAATAGAAAAGCTTCCCTTTTGTTCAGCCATTACAGACTGAATGGATTTAGCAGAAGTTTTAGAATTTGGCAGAATATTGGAAAGGAAGCTTAGCCAGCTTAATTAATATTGCTTTATGTTCATTAAACTTAAGTCTGTGTTAAAAGCGCTTTTCAGATATTCCCAGGAGGGCTGGCAAAGAAGAGTGGGAAATGCTGAGCCATCGATATTTAAGAAGCTAATTATCTGGGGGAATCTGCAGAGGAATCCACTGACACTCATCTCCAAGTGCATTCTGTCCTTAGTCAATTCAGCTGTCCATGAAGGCGGCCAAGGTTTACTGAGAATCTACTGTGTCCCAGGATTTGCAAGGTGCTGAGGTTAAAATGTTGAAATATTATCAAGTTAAAATGTGATTATGATCATCTTCCAGATGTTTCAACAATCCTTAAGACCAGAGATGAGACAAGCTCCAGATTCAGGACCAACTTCCAATTTCTAGCCCCTATTTTCTTGCATAATGAATGTTTAGAGTTTAACCATATCAGTCAAATAAAATTTCATTGTGTCTTTCCCTTGCTGGGGGAAGGGAGTCTTAGTATTTCTGAGTAGTATAATACACCACAATATTAGAAGACAAAAGAAATACTATGGAAATATACATGCAGGGTATGACAGAAACATTGATATCCTTAATCTGAGTGAGCACTCACAAATCAATAAGAAAAATAAACTGCAGCAAGGTCTTCCTGAGTTGAAAATTTTTTGCACCTTTGGGATTCTTAAATCAATTACCTGTGTAAGGACAAACGATATTTTTTTAAAGAGGCTTAATTCTCCCTGTTGAAAATAGGAAAAGAGATAACACTCTCCTCTTTTTTCTTAGACCATTTACTTTAGAAAACTTACAAGTATTTTCTCCTCCTTTGAAATGTATATAAATCCTTTTGAAAATTAAATAGACTCTTGTCAGCTTGATAGCCCTGGCGAGTCTGCCTCCAGAACCTGGAAGCAATCTCTTTGAAATGTAAACATCGAGAGACATAGCACCCCGTCTCTTAGTTTCTGTGGGAAGGTAGGACCATAACTCAAGTGGGTGCTTTGCCTCAAGTTGCAAAACTACCTCCTGTCATAAAGGTATGAGAACTTTGTTTTTCTTCTGAATAAAACCAATAAGCTAGCATAGATGGTCACCTCCATTACCAGGTAAAGTTAGGATGAACTATATGTGACAAATGGTGCTGTCAAGTCCTCCTACGTGATGACTAGGTAGTGTTTATATTGAGAACATGTGTGTTATAGGTTGTATCAGCTTGGCTGTATGAAAGGGTGAAATTTCTTTCTGTCTTTGCAATCACTTACTGGATTGCCTGTGATACACATCACGTTCTGGTTTAATGCTTATTCAATAATAAAATCGTTTTCTATCCCTACTACCTTTGTGGAAAGGTTTCCTGGATTGAAGAAGATTTTGTTTTTAATTATATTTCCCCAACATCTGTAATTGTTTCTTGTTTTGTTGTTGTTCATTTTCTCCACTACAATAAAAACTCTGTAACCTCAAAGGTTATTTCATTCACCACTGTATTTCTACTGTCTGGCTCATTGGCACACTGAAGGTACTGAATAAATATTTGTTAATCAATGGACCATCAAGACTTTTCCCAGAGGAGAAGCTGCAGATGACGGGTTGTTGGAGAAAATTGCAACTTTCCAACAAGGCTAGGCTTGTCCACAAAACAAGGCCAAGCAAAGGAAGTCAGGCTATGAGAAGGCTCCTGGTTTCCACATTCTTCTCACATCCTTTCCCTTCTCTTCCTTCCTTTTCAACAAAGAGTAAAATCCCCACAACAGGGGCTACCACCACTTGCAAATGTTAACTATACTCTGGGATTGGTTGAGTTAGATAAAATCCTATTTTCCAAAGAGAAAAGTTAACCCAACCCTTAGTAACATTCTCTCATAACAGGATATAGCAAACAGGGCAATCTACGTAATTACCTCTGTAAATCTGGGAACTAGGTAAGAATATCATCACTTCTATACAGTGAGAGTAACAGTAATAACCCTTAACAATGGCAAACTGATTAACAGCATGCAGTTGATTGTATAGCCCTCGCCACATTTGATCCTAGAAATAATTCTGTGAGGTAAGAAGAATAGGTATAATTATCCCACGTGAGAAATACGGAAACCAGGGCTCACAGGACTCATGACTTGCTCCAAGTCTGGCATGTAAGCAGAAAAAAGAATTGACACTAGGACTCTGTCCTTCAGATCCCCATTCTGGAGCCCTTCCCATTTGCTCACGTTAACCCCTAACCCTTAACGATGGAGTAAGTGATTACCACAAAGTCTTTCCCCAATGACTCTGCTACCCACAGTGTCAAGCTGGGTACTGACTCAAACCAATCCTGACTTTCTGAGGTCCCTATGCCGTGCCCTCAAGCCTGCTTCATCTTCATGTGCATCTCACTGATGCGAAGATGCCAGGCTCTTGCCACCTGGGATTTGTGATACCTGCCTCCCACTTGGCTGCTCCTGCCCTCACGGTGGAGGCATCCAAGCAGACAGCACACACTCCTCCTACTGGCTGCTTTTCCTAGTGGGAGGAGAGGGAATAATTGCAAAAGCGGGGGCTCTTAGAAGATATAGAAAGATGGATCCCAAACAGGGTGGGGGAAAACGGGAGACGATTTTCAGTACTATTACAAGAGATGAGAAGCTAGCTGAAAAAAGAGGGTATGTATTTCCGTTCATTTAATATTAACTGAGCACTTTCTGTGTGCCAGCACTGGCTGCGCAGTAATGAATAGAATGTGGACCCTGCCTCTAGGACTTCACAAGAGAGTTAGAGAGACAGAGAAAAGCAAATTAATAATTAATATAATTCAATTTTATAAGTGCTTAAATAGCAGCATCAACTATTAATAATCATCCAACTGGAAATAGAATATTTATCCAAATAGAAATGAATAGAAAGTTTCACAAAATTCTAGGATAGAATAATAAATTTGTCCAGTACAAACACTTTTTGAAAGTGGAGAAGGTAAATAAATAAAGCATTTATTTTGGATTTAATGGAGGGGCTTAAAAGTGTTAGGAGTTAAATCCTTTAAAGCTTGCAAATTCCTGTTATAAGCCAGGTCCCAGGCTGTGCTGTGGATGCAAAAATTTTGTATAAAACAGAAAACCACACAGCAAAATGGAGGCAGATATACAAACTCAGCATTAGAGGGTGTGATAGGTGCTATGACACAGAGAAACACACCATGCTACAAGAACAGATAGGAGATTTTTAAATAAAACAGAGAAGTCAAGAAGAAATCCCAAGATATGTGATCCTTAAACTGAGTTTAAAGGCTGGAAAATAATTTACTAAGTTACAGTGAAGAAAATAAATCATTTTAGAAAGAAAAGAGAAAGTGAAGAAAACACAGATGCTCAAAAACACTCCAGGTTTGAAAACCAAAGAAGGTTGCATGATTAAAGGGTGGGCATGCATGTGGCTTAGTGCAAGAAGATGATGCTTCTGAAGCAGGCACTCAGGAAAGCCTCCTATGCTAAACTGGGCACTTGAACTTCATGCTGAAAGCTATCGAAGGATTTGAAACAAAATAGAACCTGTGCGGAATTGCAGCTTAGCCTACTCTAGAGGAGGCTACGGGGCTGGAGATAAGGAAGAGTTTAATGGAAGATGCAGTGGGCACTGTCCTTAGCCGTAGGGATTACCCTTCCCCTGTTTTATAATGATAAGGTAGCATGGTTCAGGTGGGCTGATAGATCCTCCCCTAGCCCCAAGGGCTTTATTCCAAGGGCCCAGTTAGAATATTCCTGCCCCACCCATCCCCACCGTTTAGGACAGGGCTCAACGTGCAGGGTATCCTTTAAAAACATTATTGAATATTATTAAAAACAGCTTTGCAGAAGATATTCCACAGAGCTCCTGGAATTCTTGAGGTTCAGGGGTTGCAGTTTACAGCATTATAAGAAGTGGCACTATGACAGGAGAGGATAAGGAGGCAGGCGTTGTCATTGTCTTCAAATTAACATTTATTAAGTGCGCTCTGCCTGCCAAGTGCAAAATGAGGAGCTGAAGCAGGGTTGGTAGAAATGCAACTATGAATAAAGCACAGTTCTTATTCCTAACTACTTCACTTCTAACAAAGGGAAACCTTTCATTATTATTCAATATTAAAATGTTTAAATGCATAAAATGGCACAAAAAAAAGGAATATGGGCATTCAGAAAAAAATGTAATTTGTAGTTGTTGCTGTAAGGATCAGGAAAAGCTCTGAAAAGGAGATAGTTTTGAGTTGAGCCTGCCTGGGGTAGATGAGATTTGGATGGATGGAGAGGGGGACAAAGTTACTATTCAATGGAGTCAAAAAGGATGAGATTAATAGTCATTTACACAAATCCCAAGATAGCAGAAGAGAAAGAATTTCACTAGGCATCAAAGCTACCTAGGAAAAGGAAAGCAAGCAGAGGCATGGGAGACAATGGTTTAATTACCTGAAGTATTCAAATCATAAGAATTGCCCAAGGGTTCAGAAGTGGCTCTGGAAAGCAAGGAGACTGCACAGGTAGGAAGGGAGGCTGGGTTTCTACTAAGAAAGGGAAATGGGGAGGGAGGTACCAGATAAAGGACCACCTCTCCACAGTGTGACGAGGGTCCCAGGGCCATGGCAGAAAAGGGGGTGCAGGAGAGAGTAAGCGGGGGAGGCTGGGAGCTGGCTGTGTAGCAGATCCCTGGGAGCCTCAGACTGAAGAAGGCAGGAGAGGGTAGTGAGGTCAGCAGAGATGTGGGGTGGAGGAGACACCTCAGCCAATGGAGAGAGTTTGACTTACAGAAACACAATCATCTGTCTCCCGTTAGCGCTCTCTCCATTACTCTGCTTTCTTAGTTCCTCTCGCAGTGAAGTTTCGCACTGGAAAGCAATCATATACACAGTGGGGTAGGATTTAGACTTTTTCTGCTGCTTTTCTTTTACCTTGATTTTAGCTTTAATGTATTAGAATAAAATGGAAATTAAGCTTACTGCCAGGTTCTAATTCCTGATGGGACAAGGTGCTTGGTATAGTGAGTGTCCACAGGCAGCAGCATCTTCTCCAGGCTTCTCTAGTTCCTAACTCACTCTGGAGCTGCCCCCACCCTCACCAACCTCATCATTCCCAGAATGAACCACTCCCATCTCCTGTGAAGTACATCTCTTGATATTGCATTCTAAAATCCCCAGTTTAAAGTCCTACCTGCTTGGTATTTTGCAACACTGGCAAATAGCTGCAGAATATAAGAAATGAGAAACCAAGGGGAGGAAACTAATATTGTGGTGTCTGAAGATGAAGCTCTTCCTGTGAAAGAGTATGAGGGAGGTTAGGCCAAGCCATGGAGCTTCCAAGAGAGTCCTTAGTGGTGGTTTTTCTCAAAAGGCGTGAGGACAGGCAGTTGCTTTGATAACCAAAGGGGCAGCCAAAGAGTCACCAGTTATAGTTGTGTAAATGTGTCAATGGCCCAGCCTGACAAAACAGACCCAAAGGAAGCAATGTATAAAAAGCAGGGGTGGAGGGTGAGAGAGAAGTCATCATGGTACCATTATATTCTGTTCATTCATGGCTGGACACTTTAGGTAGTCTTACTCTCTCAGAAAACACACCAAGGTGACTCACTGGATTCTGGAAGCCATGCGGAGAGGGGATGTGTTCCCATTACTGCCATACTACTATCACACTGAAGTCAGTGAGAAGTTAGGTCATCAGAGCTTGATGAAAAGTGACATCACATGATCACTTTTGTAATTATCAAAGGGGACATTTGAGTGAATCCAATTTCCTTAAAAAGACATACTTACGAATTCTGTAGTGCTACATCAACAGTCCCACCAAAATATTTCTAAATCTGTATATGTTTATTTTTGCTATCATAATTGATTTATTAGCATTTTTTATCAAGCCATTATATTCTATGATTTATCCTTGATAAATTTCCTCCTATGATTTTTATGCCAAAAACTATAATTTAGGAATTATTCCTAATAATCTCTACTGATTATGTGATATTGGTTAACAGGGCAAGATGAAAAGATTTTTTTAAATCTATTTTCTTCATGTAAATGAGGATAGAAATGAAAAAGGAGCAGTTCAAGCCAAATAATTATCCAGGGAACCAATCCAACTTCTTTGATAATTTTTAATTACACAAGTAACTCAAGAAATAATCTTCTCATAAAAATTTCAATAATACAAAGCAAAAGTCCCCAATTACCACAATATTGAATCCTACTCCTCTCTTTGGAAGTATCCACTATTATTAGTTTAGTGTTTATCTTTCCAAAACTTTTTCTATGTGTTTTCTATGCATATATATAAGCATAGTCTCAGTATTATCTAACATGCTACATGATATTATGTGCTTTCTTAACTTGACACATCTTTGAGATATAGGTAAATAAAAACATATTAATTTACTTCCTCCTTTTCACCTGCTATATATCATTTGTATTAGGGTAACAAATAAATCTTGAAATGTCAATGGCTTAAAACAGTAGAATTTTATGTCTGATTCATGCACCAGTCTGATGAGGGTGATGCAGGTTGACAGGTAGCTTTCTTCCACTGAGGAACCCAAGCTCCTTCCATATGGCTTCTGGCCACCTCCTAGGATCTTGTGATTATCTGCACCCAGTCAAAAGAACAGAATGCTCATGGATAGGTAGAATTAATATTGTTAAAATGTACATACTACCCAAAGTGATTTATAAATTCAATGCAATTCTCATCAAAATACCAACATCATATTTCAAAGATCTAGAAAAAATAATTCTATGATTCATTTGGAACCAAAAAAGAGCCTGAATAGCCAAAGCAACCTTAAGCAAAAAGTACAATCTGGAGACATCACATTACCAGACTTAAAACTATACTACAAGGCTATAGTAACAAAAACAGCAGGGTATTGGTACAAAAATAGAGACATAGACCCATGGGAAGATCAGAGAACCCATATATAAAACCATTTACCTACAACTTTGACAAAGTAGACAACAATGCACACTGGGGGAAAGAAGCCCTATTCAATAAATGGTGCTGGGAAAATTGGATAGCCACATACAGAAGAATGAAACAGGACCACTCCCTCTTACCACTTACAAAAATTAATTCAAGATGGATAAGACTTAAATGTAAGGCAGGAAACCATATGAATTCTAGAGGAAAATGTTGGAAAAACTCTTCTAGATATCAACCTAGGCAAAGAATTTATGACTAAGACCCCAATGACAATCATGGCAACAACGAAAGTTAATAAATGGTATTCAACTAAATTAAAAAGCTTTTACACAGCCAGGAAAACAGTCAACAGGTCAGATAGACAACATACGGAATGGGAGAAAATATTTGCAAGCCACACATCTGATAAAGGGCTAGTAACCAAAATCTACAAGTACTTAAGCAAATCAGCAAGAAAAAAAAACCCCATTAAAAAGTGGGCAAAAAACACGAACAGAAGTTTTTCAAAAGAAGATAGACAGATGGCCAATAACCATATGAAAAAATGCTCAATGTCACTAACTGTCAGGGAAATGCAAATTAAAACCACAATGAGGTATCACTTTACCCCAGTTAAAATGGCTTTTCTTAAAAAGTCCAAAAACAGTAGATGCTGATGTGGATGCAGAGAGAAAAGAATGCTTATACATTGTTGTTGGGACTGCAAATTAATACAACTTCTATGGAAACAGTTTGGAGAGTCTTCAAAGAATGAAAAGTAGACCTACCATTTGATACAGCAATCCCACTATT
>NW_012148230.1:3166065-3167875 GCF_000956105.1 Propithecus coquereli | reverse complement strand
TAACTACTGAAATAAACTAAATGAAACCGTATTATCAAGATAGAACCTATAACTCTGCAAAGTAGAAGCTGTCATGTTACTGGGAGAGCCAGGTGTTGACATTAACATTATACCTCAAAGCTACCTATTCTTCCCCAGTAATTGTGCTTTTAAAATAGCCATGAAAGACTGGATATAAAGTAAGGCAAGCTGGAAAGAGCTCCACTATGAGTAACGAGAAGCCAGGGCATAATAACCCTGGGCAGTGAAAAGTGATCCAAAACAAGAAGACTGTAGTGGTGCCAGAATAGACCTGGGTGCAGGTGATTGACAGCCTCCAGCTAATCACAAGTTCTCAGCAATTGCACCCAACTATGTTTGGAGTCACCCTGCCCCAGAGAGAAGGATCTGGATGAAGAGGCCTCTAATGGCTGCCTGCTCCTGTGGGGGCAACTTTGAGCAGACAGGCAGTGCCAGGACAAAACCTAACATAGGTTCAGTCATGGGCTCAATCATGTGGATTTGCTTTTCCACTTGGTTTTCCAAAACTGATAAGAAAATCCCTTGAAATCCTCAAAGCCATGCTGGCAACTGAGATCAGTTTATCTAAATGAGAGGGAAAAACGGTACAGCTTTATTTGGTACTATCCATTTTAGGAAAAGTAGCAATAATCAACCTAGTCATCTCTTCTTGGCAGTTCAGAAAAATTCCTAGTATGTCAGAAACTTGAGTTCTTAGAACTTCTTAAAACCTCACATAACAGGAAACTGAATGTCTCCCACAAGGGTCTAGGAGGTGATTATTGTAGAAATGGAGAAGGGACTAAGGTGCCAGCCACTGCTAGATTTAACTCTAGCAGACTTTGCTAGTAAGGATGTAATAGGTGCTTCCTTAATATTTGTCTCATTTCTTAATAGGTACCATTTGTCCCGTAAAGACTATAATTTCTTAATGTTTTACACTCATTGGCAGAAACTTGTCATCAAATAATGAATAGGTAGGCAGTGGTTAAATTCTCACATTTGCAAGTGGAGAAATTGAGTCTTCTCAGTGACACACGGTCCATCAAAAGAGATGCTCTGTCTTCTAATCTATAAATGCAAAGTGTACAGAAAAAGATTCTCCTGCTATCTTCTATATGGGCTAGACTAGAATTCTGCCCAGTTAGAGGCCCAGCAGGAGCAAGACGGAGGGATAGAAGGTGTGGATGATGGAAATGGGCCTGGAAACCTTTGCTCATAGGCTAGGGGTGATCAGAAAAGGTGTGGTGCAACCTGCGTGTCCTTTCCACAAGCTCACCTGCACTGCGTTGTGTTACCAGGCATAAAGAAGTTAGCATGGCTGTGTTATCGCGATGCCTATCACATAATGTCAGTACTTTTTTGTGTGTGTGTCCAACAAAGACTTTTTGAAAGAAAGAAAAGAGGAAGCAAAAGAGAGAGAGAGGGAGAGAGGAAAGAAGGGAGAGAGAGAAGGAAGGAAAAGGGAACAGATTGCCTTTGAAATCATCTAGCTCTACCCTCTCATTTTGCAAATGAGGCAACTGAGACTCAAAGAAGCTGCTGTTACCCCAGATTGCTGTTGTACGACACCAAGACATGTACAATAGAGTGGTGCTTCCTACGAAGAAAACCTGGGAACAGATGGAAGGATGGAAATGTACGGGAAATAATAGCATTGTATTGACTACATGATATTCTAGGTTATTCTATGTAAGATATTAGAAAAAGTTATATTAAAAAATAATAAAATTGGTGTCTCTGAACAATACTGCTGTGGACTGAATTTTGGTGTTCCCCCCAAATTCATACGTTGAAGCTCTGATACCCA
>NW_012148230.1:3163902-3166015 GCF_000956105.1 Propithecus coquereli | reverse complement strand
GGAGTATTACTCAGCCATAAAAAGATGAATTAATACCTTTTGCAACAATCTGGATGGAACTGGAGACCATCATCCTCAGTAAAGTATCTCAAGAATGGAAAAACAAACACCACATGCACTCACTATTAAATTGGAACTAACTGATGAGCACACATGTGCACAGAGGGAAGTAAAACTCAGGAAATCAACCAGGGGGAGAGGGGAAGAGGGGAGGGAAATAAACCAACTTAATGGATACTATGAACACTGTTTTAGTGATGGGCACACCAATAACCAGGACTCAAGCATTACAAAAAACGATCCATGTAACCTAAAACATTTGTGTACCTCCTTAATATTTTAAAATTAAAAAATAATAGAATGGAAAAGGGACATCTATCTTTTTAAAGCTATGGCCTAGAGGTTACACATATTACTTCCACTGACCTTACACCAATAACTTCAAGGAAGATTTGGAAATTACTAATTTAATTATTCTGTCATTGATGGGTTGTCTCTAGTCTTTATTCTTATGAGCCATACTGCAATGCACAGTTTTGTGCTTGCCTTTGTAAGTACATAAACAAGTATTTCTCTAGGGTAGAAAGTGAGATATATAAATGATGGCTCAAAAAATGTGCATGTTTCTTATTTTAATGGAACTGCAAGACTAGTGTCAAGAAAAGATTATGCAATGCATACTCAACCAACAACATATCCCATTAATACTAGCTATTATCAATCATTTACATTTTTACCAATACAATAGATAAACATGATATTTAATTGCTCTAATTTCATTTCCAAGATTTCATAGTGATGTTGAGCATCTTTTAATATGTGTAGTAGCTATTTATATGAATGCATCTCAAATTGATTAGTCATAACTTTTGCAACTCTTCTATTTGGATGTAGGTATAAAGAAATGTTCAAATGAAAGTATTGGAGAATAGTTTTAACTCAGGCCATAGAACATGGGATCAACCCCATAGACATACAAAATGAGCTGTGAGAAAGTAAAGCAGGACTTTCAAAGTAGGTGGCTGGGGACTAGTTTGGGATACTTTGCTAAACACCCACCTCCAATCCATGAAAGAACTTGAAGGGGCTGAGAAAGACCAGGGCTATTGGAAGGGAAGTTGAGGAAAGAGGTAGGAGGGGTGTAGAGGTAGAAGACACATTTCTCTTGATCCACATCAGGGAACTAGGCTTTAAAGATGCCCCCTCCCAACCTAGAACTTGAACCATGTCTCCTGGAACTTGGGGACACAGGGACCTAAAATTTGAATCACTCCTGAGAAATTTAAACAGAAATGACTATGGGTAACCAGGTGCTCTTCAGGCAGAAGAGAAAGAGGAGTTTGATGGAACAAAGAATGAATGTGATTTCTCTAGACCAGAAGTGGTCCATGCAAAAAGAAGAGCTGGCTTGAGTTTATCTCAAATCTTGTTCTAAAGGCCACTGGGAGGAGTAATTTGATCTTAATAGAGAGAAGCTAGAAGTATTAATATGTTACCACTGTCTAGTGTCTGAGGAAGGAATAAGAAGTAACTTTCCTGAAGAATCCATTTACCATTATCAAGGTGAACTTCAGGAGAGAAGACTCCAGTGATGGAGTAGCAGAGGTCTCCAAAAACCCCACAAATGTGCCCCACACAGTGTGGGTATCATGATGACATGAGTCAAATAAGAACATATACAACGTATATACCTGTCACCTCCCAATCTTTGCCTAATTTTAACTCTGGAGAAGCTACAAGCATCCTGATAAGTGGAAGAAGAAGAAGAAAGCGCAGGTTGAGCATATTGAAGTTACGGGGAAGGATTGCCCTCACATTAATGCCTGCGTCGGCTGACTCGGAAGTTTACACTTTCCCCATGATCTGTCCAGGTTAAAAACTTCAAGGACAGGGGCAAGCCAAGATCAAAACAAAGCAGGGGGCCCTTCCAAATTTGCCAAATCAAATTATATCACTAAATTTGTGCCGAGCTTTGAGTTTTCTGGGATTTCATGAAGATGGAGTAGCACTAGGAGATGAGATACACATGTCAGTTTGCAGCAGGGACAAGAGCTATGAAAAGAGCAGAGATCAGCCAGCCCCCCTCAGGGAGAGGGACAGTCACAGTCTGTGT
>NW_012148230.1:3129522-3161832 GCF_000956105.1 Propithecus coquereli | reverse complement strand
AAAATAATAAAATTGGTGTCTCTGAACAATACTGCTGTGGACTGAATTTTGGTGTTCCCCCCAAATTCATACGTTGAACCTCTGATACCCAAGGTGATAGTTTTTGGAAATGGGGCCTTTGCAAGTAACTAGGGTTAGATAAGGTCATGAGTGCAAATCCTGGTCTGATGGAATTAGTGCCATTATAAAAAATACCAGAGAGTGCTCACTCTCTCTTTCCCTCTCTCTTTTTCTGTCTTTCTGTCTTCCCCTTCCCACCGTCATCCTGCCATATGAGGACAGAGGAAGAAGGTGGCTGTGTGCAAGCCGAGAAGAGAGCCCTCACCAAACCCCAACCATGCTAACACCCCGATCTTGGCCTTTCAACCTGCAGAACTGTGAGAAAATAAATTTCTGTCGTTTGAGCCACCCAGTCTGTGGTATTTTATTATGGCAGCCTGAGATGAATAAGACACATGCATATGTGAAATCAATCCTGGACAGACCACAACAGTTTTTTCTCTTGACTTCCCATCTGGAATATCCTTTCTTTCTCATATTAACTCCCTCCTGACCACGTGCACAAATACACTCCTGTGGCAATTATACACATGCTTCATGATCCCATTCCCATTTCACCACCTTCTGCAGCTTCCCAGATCCTGTCAGAATGAATCTGTCATTTCCTGGCCCACCTAAAGCCCAAGGTATTGTAGAATCGTCACCTTTATTAGATTTACAGGCTATTAGTGAATGTGTCTTAACATAACTCTCCCTAGGCTTTGAGCCCCCAGAAGGCAAGGGCCTGGGTCCCATTTATCTCTTATCTCTTGTCCTGCCTAGCATCATATCTGACTCTAAGCAGCTTCTCAATAAATACCTGGTAAATTAACTGGAATTGACTATTGAGCACTTATCAGTTCCTAGATGAGGCTCTTTGCAGCCAGAAAAGAGACTGGCAGATCTCAACAGGGTTAGTGTGCAGCTTCTCCTCCTTTAAGATTTAAGAAACTGCCTGAAAATTCCACCAGCTTTCCAAGCATCCAGAAATCGATGACAACAAATGGTGTTGTCAAAGGGCCAGATCACAGGGGAGCACACACATTGGAAGTGCCAATGGCTGGTCCACCAATGTGGTTCCCACTGTGGCTTATCAAAGCTGCCTCCACTTGTCTCCCTGCACGGAGCCAGGTCAGGCTCAGGCAAAGGGCAGCTTGCTGATTTCCATCCTCCTGCCTGGAGTGATGTCTGTGTCTATCAATAAGGGAAGGAAGGGTGAATTATCTCAAGGCTGGGCTGCCAGGCATAGAGAGGAATGAATGGCCACTTGTACTCTTGCAAGATAAGGGAGGAAAAGGAATGGTAAAGCAAGAATAAAAGACTGGCAAGCCAGGGGTGCACAACTGAGCTGTGCTCCAACTGTGCAGAGCAGGAGGATGGAGAACAATTCACTGCATGTGGAATGCATCATCATCTTAATCCTCCCAGACAGGTAGAACTATTCTGTATTAAAATGTGAGATGGGCATAAGGCATCACTAACCTCGCAGTATACACATTAGCACACGGGCTAAGAATTAGAACCCTGAACAGAATTATAAACTCAGGAATGCTCTAATCAGTGCTTATAACGAGGAGCTGTGATGTGTGATAAAACTCTTCCTGCAGCGCCTCACTGCTTTGTCTTCTCACCTCTACCTCTGGCTCCGGCCCCTCCCCTGCCACCATCCTTCTATTTTCCCCTCCTTCGAGGGCCACCATCCCTGGCCAGAGCAGCCAGCTCAGTTAATGTAGCAAAATAGATGAAAGTCTTGAGAAAGATGCTGGGAACCCTGGGGTAGAAAGATTGAATGGAAAGGGAGAGAAAAAGAAGAGCAACAAGCAAAGTTAATTTAAGGCCTGAGAAAGCTACTTTGACATTCTCATTCCTGCATTATCTTTTGCCTGGCAGCTGCAGCTGTTCGCCCACTTTCATCACTGGCATAAACAGTCCATATCTGCAATTACAAGCACCCGGGGAGCAAGCATCAGTATGCTGCATATGGTCTGGGGAAAGGTGTTATGCTGGGCTTCTTCCTGCCTTAGAAGTCCTCAGCAGACATGCCCAGGAACAAAGGGGAACAGGAATACAGAAAATCCGAGCCCCTGTTGGATGTCAGAGCCCATGTCTGAAGGAAGGGGTTACACAGTTGTGACAGAATGAAAGGAGAGGTGAAGAGAGGAGAGATGAGATGCAGAACGCAGAACGAGACTGATTTTTTTAATCCATCCTAAAGACTAAACTACCCACTAAGATTTTGGGGCTTATTTTAGGGGTAAGTAAAATGATAAAAATAGGAAAGGGCAATTCATCCCAAAGCCAAGCATGCGAGGACAAAATTAAAAAAAAGGAAAATTGAAAAGAAAATCTATTGAATATTCTCTCCCCTTTCCTCTCCTATTATCTATCAGTTGATATTTTGTCATCGCTTCCTTGCTTAGTCAAAATAGCATGTCATTATACCCAGAATAGAACAATTCAATGTATCCTGCCCAAATTTAGATCAGCCTTAATAACACCAAGCCCTCTAAACATCTCGGCTTTATGTAGCAACTTAGGCTTATAGAACCATGGGAGACTTCATTTTGAAGTTACCCAATTAGAAAATTATATGAGAGAAAATTGGTAAGAAATATGTTAGAATCCAAATGTCCAACGATAGGGAACTGGCTAAATAAATCATAAACTATACATTTTCTAGAATACTATGCAACTAATAATTTAGCTCTGTATTTTTTGAGCTGGTAATTTATATCTATGAAACAGAAGCCTAATAAGGAAGCTGTTGTAGCATAGGAGTCTCTAAAGATTATAAAACAAGCTTCCATTTGATAGTAGGAAGAAGCATTTTTGGCCAGGATAGGGAAAGTCAGTCCTTGGGTGTATGTTTTGTGCATGCGTGTCTGCACAAGCGCACAGATACTGACTGGCCACTTAAAACAATCAACCCCAGCTCCTCACTGAGGACTAGAGTCCTGACTCTGATAAACTTTGGGAGATTCAGCACATAGTACTAGTTTGCTTTTGCAATATCTATTTTGCCTTCTTTCCTTACTAACTGAAACCTAGATTGCTATAGTGCAGCATTTTTTCCTGTTCAAAAAAGAAGTTTAAAAAAAACCACAAACTTTTCCCATCTTCATGGCATATAAATTGGCTCTGACCAACCAGGTTTAAGTGGAAGGTGCTGGAGAGAACTCCTGGGAAAGCTCTGTAGAAAGGAACAGTCCGTCGGCACATACCTCTTACCCAGGCGTGATGCTGAGTGGAGTAGCCATCTTGTGACCATGAGGCAGCAAGCACAAGGTCAAAATCCACATGCTAAGGGTGAGTGCACAGAAAGACACAGCACCTGGCTCCCAGTTGGCATTGGGAGCTACAGTACCTGCCCTATATCATCTGTCTCCAGACTTCTAATCACATAAAAAAAAAAAAGGATAAGAAAAAAAAAGTTCTTTGGGTTTCTGTGACTTCATCCAATCTATTTCTAACTTAAATCAGAGATATCCATTAAAACCTAGGAGAGGCCGGGCGCGGTGGCTCACGCCTGTAATCCTAGCACTCTGGGAGGCCGAGGCGGGCGGATTGTTTGAGCTCAGGAGTTCGAAACCAGCCTGAGCAAGAGCGAGACCCTGTCTCTACTAAAAATAGAAAGAAATTAATCAGACAACTAAAAGTATATAGAAAAAATTAGCCAGACATGGTGGTATATGCCTGTAGTCCCAGCTACTCGGGAGGCTGAGGCAGAAGGATTGCTTGAGCCCAGGAGTTTGAGGTTGCTGTGAGCTAGGATGACGCCACAGCACTCTAGCCTGGGCAAAAGAGTGAGACTCTGTCTCAAAAAAAAAAAAAAAAAAAAAAAACCTAGGAGGGGTAAAATCCTTTCCTTTTCCTTCAACACCCCTGCCACCCCTCTCCCCCAAAAAAGAAAGAAGCCAAGTAAACGTTTGTTGATTGGTTCATGTACTGGGTTGGATATTGTCCCCACAAAATTCATGCCCACTCAGAATCTATGAGGGTGATCTTATTTGGAAATAGGGTCTTTGCAGATGTAGCCACATTAAGATGAGGTCATACTAGCCAAGGGGTTCCCTAAATCCAGTTTGACTGGTATCCTTATAAAATGAGGGAAATTTGGACACAGAGACACAAAGAGAAGAATGCCATGTGGAGATGGAAGCAGGGATGGGAGCGCTTTATCTACAAGCTAAGAACACCAAGTTTTACAGACAACCACCGGAAACTAGGAGAGGGGCATGGAACAGATTGTCCCACAGAGCCTCTAATAGGAACCAATCCCACTGACATCTTGATTTCAGACTTCTGCCCTCCAGAACTGTGAGAGAATGAACTTCTGTTGTTTTAAGCCATGTAGTTGGTACAGCAGCCCTAAGAAACTAATACAATTGATTTGCCTCCTATTGATTTGAAAAGATGTATTTTTATACCCCATGTATCAAGAATGGAAAACTGTCTGAGGAACACTAAGAAATTGAATTCCCTTCCTGAGCCCTAAGAGATATGTCAGAATTCAAGGCTCCCTGAAAATGTTTCACTGTTTATGGGCTTCCCTCTTATGGAGCTGACCAAGAAAGGGAAAAAATCCCATGTTGTGGAGCATTAGCTGTGTTTCTCTCTAGAGGACAGCTTTGCACTATAAAACTGGCAACACTGGGCTAGTTGAGGCCATAAAATGATCAAAATGTTTGGTGAGCAGAAGTCAATCAAACACTGGAATAAAAAAATATAAATAATACAAATGAGCAAACTATGGGACCTTGCTTGTTGGATATCCCCTATTTGGAAAATTGCATACCTGAATATAGATTTTTCAAATGTACTAGTACTTAAATGATCAACAATCAAGAATTTGCTAAATAAATATGGAAACCTCATTTCAAAATTCACACAGAAAATTATAAGAATGAAATTATGTCTATGCGAAAAATGCAGCTGGTTACAAAACAGCATTTGTAGTATATTTCCATTTGTTGAAAAGAAAAACGTAAGAAAATAGGTGAAAAAATAAAGAAATTAACAAAAATACAGTATCGCTAAAATTACTTCTATCAGAAGGGAGCTTAAAATTAAAATAATTTAGCAACAACCAGTTGTGAGACCTTACTGATGCCTCCAGATCCAACACTGAGCAGGCAGTAAACCAATATCCTAAGAACAATAACCAGAGACCACAGTTCCTACAGTACCCTGGTAAAAGAACAAAATATCTCTTCCTTAGCATGTGTTTTAGTTATGTGGTCTATAAAAAAATTCTTTATCTTCAGATGCACTTAGGTAATATGTCCCCTAATCTAAGAAGCAGCAGGCCACCAGCTGTTCCTGGTGGACAGTTGACTGAACTAGAACAGGAAGAACCGTTCTCATCTTCATTTGTGGACTGAAGCCCTTCCTTAGGCCAGTGAATCTGAGTCTTAAGGAACATTAGCATCCATCTACCAGAAGGCAAGGCCAAGTTCTAGACTGCCGAATTCAGGAGCAAACCAAAATGTGAGAATCTGCCTGTGGCTGGGTGGCAATTTCTAAAGGCAAGTGGTGGGCTTCTTGAACAGATAGAACAAGGAGATGGCCACAGGAACCCATGAGTACTAAAATAGGACCAGCAGTTTCCAAACTACCTGACTGCACAGTTAAAATATGTGAGCAGTGAGAAGTCCATAATAGCTGGGAAGCCCACAGGCAGAAAGTGTTCTATTAAAGGGATGTCAAAGGAGGAAAGCAGGTCAGTGATGGAGAGAGAGGAAAAAGGTATGAAAAATTAGGTTGAACAAGATTTTTTTGGATAGATAGAACAGGTAGGAGGAGAAGGCAGCTGCATAAACAAGACTTGCCTGGACCGACTAAGCCTGCAGAAATTTTCCAACTCTGGACCCTCCGATCCAGCTCTTGTTCCATTCGATATGCATCATGCCTTTCTCTCCCTTCCTGTGCTTGTGTGCTTGTTAAGTTACTGAAATATCTGCCCTGACTTTCCTATCACCACAGAGTGTTTGTCTGTTCTCCTTGCTTATTATATTTTTTTCATCACCTTCGTTATGAAGGGGACGTCTGAGGCCCAAGGAGACAGTGGAAGAGGCAGGACCAGAGCCGACCTCCCCACATGCACAGCATGGTGCCCTCCCACCAACTCAGGCTGCATCCTGAAGAAGTGCCCCTCGTTGGATGGGTAGAGGCATTGTCAGCGGCAACTAAATTGAAGTTCTCGTGTAGAGGAAAGTCTATAGATGTCAAGTTTCTTATAGAGTAATTAATGGCTTAAAGATAAAAGTAGGTTCCATGTGGAGAAAATACAGAAAATATAACCCAATTCTGGCAAAAAAAAAAAAAAAAAAAAAAGTTGGGGCAATGAATGCCTTTGCTATCCCAGATTTAGCATATTCATTTGTCAATATAAGCTCTCTTAATGAAGACCTAGAAGCCATCTCATGTAACACGAAATATTAATGATGAACTTGTGTATCACCAAAGGCTGAAAACTAAGATGATCACAAAAATAGAATATGGAAGAGGAGTAATTAGCATCAATAATTTGTACTACTTCCAGATGGTCAAACTAAAGGGCCTCTTTTATAAGTCAAGCTATAAACTATGTAAATTGGTCAGTAAAACTCATCACTAAAGATTGAGACTAGAGACCCTATCCAGCATAAAACTTCAGATAATTTGGAAGCAAGCTCTTAGCTGGAAACACAGAGAACTACAACAACATACCCTGACTTCCCCAGGCCTCCGCAAACTATAGATATAAAGGGAGCAACATAAAAAAAAATTGTAAAATCCTCTAATTCCACTGCTTTATACTACACATGCACAAAGCACGGTCCATAGGTCTCTGGGTTCTCAGCTACTTCTGCCTTAGGCTGTCTCGTAAAAGCATACATGTTTTGTTTTTTTCTTTGCTTCAACTTCTCTTTGTTGTTGATGACTGCCCAAAAAATAGCCACCTGAGAGTAGTGCCTGACTGCTGATACCAGGACTGATGTCAAGGAGGGAACAACTGAGGCTCAGGCTGAGGGTGCCTGGGTTCCACCCTGTGCCAGTCAGCCACCCTGCACCAAAAGTACCACACTGGATTCTGCAGGGGAGGGAAATCTCTCCATACCCTCAGCTTGTGTGACCTTGTCACCCAGGCCACAAAACAATATACCTTGTCTCCCTGAGCTTCCCTCATGAAAAGGACTCCTTCACTTTCTGTCTGTAAGCCTTCTTTCCTTTAGACTCAGATGTGAGTTCATGGGCCAGGAAGGCAGAGCAGTACCTGCAACAAGCATCATACAGTCTTCCCCATCCACATCTCTCCTGCAAGTGCCCATGGAAACCTTTGAACAGGCCACGTCCCCCTTGCACAAGCACTCAGGTAATGGAGTGGGCTGTGCATCCCCTACCAGCCCATCAGACATGTTTCTGTGTCCTGAATTCCAGCAGTGCTCACGGTTCATCCAGTCTTTCAGTCAGTCAGCAAATACTTACTGGAAGTCCCATGCCATATAGTAGAAATGTAAAAATAAACAAAAGGAGTTCTAGATCCTACTTTCATGGAGTTCTAGGCCAGTGGGAAAAACAAATGTTGTTCAAAGAATGGTAGAAATTGAATTAAATGCACAACAGCAGTAAGAGCAATAAATGGTGCTAGGAAAGAATCCATGTAGGTGAAATCCATCGACTCATGGAGAGCAAGGGAGGTTCCCTAGGAAGTGATTGAAGAGTTAACTAGGTGAGGACAGTGGGAGGGGCACCCCAGCCCCTGCAATGAGCTTGAGGAAGAGCAACTCAAAACTGGGAGGTGGAACAGTGCTCAAGGTAGTGAAGGAATTTAGGCTCAAAAGTTATCATCGAGTTCCTATAAAGCACTGCAGTAAGTACTGGGTAGCGCTGTGTAATTAAAAAAAAAAAAAGATATATAATCTTTGATCCCAAAGAACGTAAGTTCTAATAGGGAAGACAGGGAAATGAACTTTTATGGGAACGTGATAACTACCATGAGAAAGTTATGCATGAGGGACTCAGGCAGTCTCAGACTAGAGAGTCAGGCAAGACGTCCTGGTGCGAGGCTGGCAGGGAAGACTGGGCGGATGGGGTTTCCAGGAAGAGCAAAGGGCCAGGGCAAAGGCACAGAGGCACGAAACAGCATGGCCTGCTCGGATCCGAAGGAAGTTGAGTTTGACTGGTGAGAAGGGTGTGAGCAGATGGAGGTCAAGCATGTGACAGGAGATGAGGCTGGACACGCAGAAAAACTAGAGCCCCTGAGAGGAGAGGCCTTGTGTGTAAAGCAGTGAAACCTTATCCAAAAAGGAACAGGGAGATAATGGAGGGTGAAAAAGGGAGACAATGAGCAATTTCCTCTTTTGTTTTGCTTTCTCTCTTCACTGCCTCCAACAGTGAAGTGTACTAAGATTTCAAAAGAAAACCAAAAACTCACAGTGATCGACCCTAACTCTACTTTATCATTTTCACAGGTTTATTTCCCCTGCTGGATATTAGCACAAAAAATCCCCAGGTGCTTTTCAATGTCTGTTACATTTCCTCCAGTTTAGTAAATCAGAGAGTTTATTTGCTTTCATTACACTACTTTGTGTTTTGGTGGGCAGTAAGCCATTTGACACTGAGAAAAATTAACATTTTTAGCAATAGCCTGGTCACATTTGTGATGTAGATAGATGCTAGACAGAGAACAGGGTTTTTTTTAATATCATGACTTATTTATTGAACATTAAAAATAAAACAGGTATTGAAAAAATGACAGCTCTTAAACAAGCTGAGCATCTTAGAATACAGATCATTTTATATATTTTTAATATTATGTCTGACACACACAAAAGAATTTATTAACATGCTTATGTTGTAAAGTGTAGTATATTGAACTCCCATGAACCTACTATATCCAATTATCTAATGAACATATCATAACTAAGATACATCTAGCTATGTTTTCCTTTTCAATCTCATTATCGCCACCTCCCCCTAAGCCAGAGAGTAGTAGGATTCTGAGTTTGGTGATTATCTTTACCTTACTTTTCAAAAATAGCTTTATTAAATATGTATTATGTCTTAGTACAATGCTGAATTTTTGTGTGTTTCAGTATTATCTTAATAGTGTCATAATGCTATAGTCTTTTGAGATCTGCTTTTTTAAATTCCATATTAGCTTTCTAAGATTTATATATTACTGAATGTAACTAGGGAACATTCATTTTCACTGCTTTATAATATTTCATTGTGTAAATGTAACACAATTTATGCATCCATTCTCTTGATAATGGATTCTAAAGAATTCTAGTTCATGGTTATTATGAACTGTTTACTATGTGCCTGTCTCCCGGGTATATGTTCAAGAATTTCTCTGGGGAATATATTAATATGAGGCATGAAATTGCTCAGCTGTAGGGTGTCTCCACGTTCAGGTTTCCAAGATAATGACAGATTGTTTTCCAAAGTGATTTTTAATTTACCCTTCCAAGATTTACATTTAAGAATTCCTATTGATCCATATTCTCTCCAATATATTGTGAACTACAGCAACCATAATAAGAATGAAAATGGAAAACAAAAACAGATTTGGGCTACATGTTGGAGATATACAAAGACATAGTAGGTAAGGAGGAGAATCAGGGATGGCCTAATATTATGTTTACTTCTTAGAATTTACTAGTATTATAAGTATAATATTTCAATTTGATCATAAATTTTATTTTCCTGATTGCTGAAGAAATCAAACATCTTTTTATGCTTCTTGTCCATATACTTACATATCATTTGCCCATTTTTCTATTTTGTTTGTGCGTTTTTCCTGTTGATTGGTAGGAATTGTTTACATAACCTGGGTCTTAAACATTAGTGGCTATATGTGTGACAAGCACATTCTACTACTTAGTTGGTCTTTTCACTTACTTTACAGTGTTTTCTTGATAAACATGTTATTAATTTTAATATAGTTAAATTAATCAATCATTTCTTTTATGGTTAGAACTTGTACCTTGTTTAACAAAACCTTTCCTACCCTAAAACTAGAAAAATATTCTCCTATATTTTCTTCCTAAAGTTTTCATTTTAGCAAACGTCCTTATCTGTTTAAGTTGACTCCAGTGTATAGTATAAGACAGGAATTCAATTTCAGTTTTTTGAGTGGATGCCCAGTCGTCCCAGCACTGTTTATTGAGCAGTCCTTCCTTTCTCCATTGATCTTTAATGACCACTGTGTACATGTTTTCTGTGGCCCTTGGCACCCATTGATTTCTCCTTCTTGCTCTCCCCTATATCACAAGGGCTAGAAGCCTAGAGGTTGAATTTTCCCAACTGCTTTGTTTGCTAGCAAGGTTTAAGGTAAGATTTGGGTGCTGCCAGAGTAATACACTCATGCAAGTTTGGAAGGCAGTAGGGATGTAGAAACAATTCACTCCCAACAATAATGGTGGAGGAAATGTAGACTTAGGGAGATGTAAATTTTTACAGGAGCCAGACAGACTTGACCTTCCCATGCCAGTCACAGTTTGGGGCTGCAGTTTGGGGATGCTGTGACCTTGGCAGGAGTGTCCTGCAGTTTGCTGACCTCTGTATAGCCTTCTTGTCCCAAATCTTTGCCCTTCTAGCCTTTCAGTAATTTGTGACTATCTATTTCCCTGTTTGAAATCCCCCCTACTTGAAATACTCAAGGCTTCATTAGACATGAATCTGTTTAGTGCCTGGATCTTGGACTTCCCAGCCCCCAAAACTATGAGAAATAAACTTCTGTTGTTTATAAAAAATAATTTAAAAAAAAAAAAGAAATACTGAGTGGTTTCTGGTTTCCCCATTGCACCTAAGAAATAAACCACCCCTGTCGAAGATCACAGTTCCCTTTATAAGTGGGTCTGTTCTTGGGTTTTCTGTTATGTATCATTGGTTGGTTTGTCTCTCCCTGAGGTCATACCCTGCCTCAATTATGGCTTTAGAATAAGCCTAGATATCATTGTTAAATTAAGTTTAGCTTAAATCTGCCTCCTTACATATTTTAAGTTCAAATCAAAAGATTTCTCTGTATATAGTGAACTATAACCTTCTCTTGTACCAATCACCAAATTTTGGCCAAAGGCAGCCAAATGTTCAAACCATCTTCAAATAAGGCAAATGTCAAGCTGGAACCAAGCCAGCTGTTTCTGTACATTACTTTCATTTTCTATCTGTCACTTTCCTTTTTCTGTTATACATCCTTTCTGACCATGCAGCAGCAGGGAGTCTCTCTGAACCTATTGTGGTTTGAGGAGCTATCCAATTTGCTAATCATTCTTTGTTCAGTTAAATTCTGTTAAACTTACTTTGTCTAAATTTTTTCTTTTAACATCAGTAAGGCAAGTTTTCTTGAGGCAAGTACTATGGTTTCGATATGGTTTGTCCCCACTGAAACTCATGTTGAAATTTGATCCTCGATGTGGCGCTATTGGGAGGTGCAGCTTAATGGGAGGTGGTCAGGTCATGGGGACAGAGCCCTCATGACTGGCTTGGTGCATTCTAGTGGCAGAAAGTTCTCCCTCTCCAAACTAGATTAGCTCTCCGGAGGGAATGAAGCAGTTCTCCCTTGCTGAGTAGATATGGTGCCATGCGCCTTGAACTTCCCAGCCTACATAACTGGTAGCTAAATCCTCTTTTCTTTGTAAATTCCTCAGTCTCGGGTATTCTGTTATAACAACACAAAACAGACTGAGGTAGCAAGTCACCCTATTCTTCTTCACAAATGTCTTTGTCTTTCTTAGCCCTTTGCTATTCTAAATCTACTTTAGGGTCAACTTTTCAAATCCATTAAAAACGGTCATAAATCTTATTGGACTTGCATTGCATCAATGGGTAAGTTTTTGAAAAATTAACATGGATCCACATTTTAGAAAAATCTTTCTAGTAATGGTGGGGTCAGACTGAAGAAAAATAAAAAAGACTAGCTAGAAAGTCATGTAAGCAATTAGGTAAAATAAGGCAATGACAATGAGAAGGAAGAGATTTATGATATGTTTAGGAGATAAAACATACAAAGATGTGCCGGATAAAAGGGAAAAGTTAGAGAAAACTCAGGTTTCCTTCTGGTCCCTAGGGTGATATTCCTTAAGATAAATACCAAAGCAGTCTGCTTAGGAACAAGGATGCTGAGACTAGTTTAAGGTAGGTTGAGTTCTGGTATTAAGAGATAGTCAAGTGAATATGAGTCTGAAACTCTCAGGAATGATCTGTGTATATAGAGTGATGAGTCAGCCATCTGTAAGTCTGTGCAAGGGACAGTAGAAAAATGTACCCACACTTGGGTAGAAACCTTTGAGAACACTCATTTTAGAGCGATCACAAGAAAAGGAGCCAGTGAGGGATGCTGAGAGGAGTGTCCAGAGACATAGTAGGAAAACTGAAGAAGAAAAATTTTGTCAAAGTCAAAAAAGGAGAGTTTTTAAGAAGGAGGAAATTGTTAACAGCATCAAATAATTAAAGAAAATGAAATATATCCATTGGATTTAGTAATATGAAGTTAATTGGTGGAAATAATTTCATTGCTGTTTTAGGGACAGAAAACAAATTGTTATCAGTTGAGCAGCAAATGACAAATGAGGAAGGGAAATGGTAAATACAGACACCGCTTCGAGAAGTTGGGCTGCAAAGGAAGGGATACAGAACAGTAGCTAGAGGGTGACGTGGGGTCAGAGGAGATATTTTAACAAACATATTGGTATATAGAAGGGAGCAAATAGAATATAAAGAAAGGAAAGTGGATGGATAATGGCCAAGGCCTCTGTCAAGTCAGGAGACAAATTCTAATTCTGGTGGTTGGATGGATGGCTTAGCCTTTGGCAGCAGGAGGGACAATCTTTTATGGAAAATAGAAAAGATTGTGAGTGCATAGGCCCTGGTAGAAACACATTCTGTAAGTGGCTTGGGGTTGTGGGCATGAGGAAGTTCTTCCTTTTTTTTCTGAGCAAATTTAGAGGCAAGGTCATAAGCTGAGAGAGAGAGAGAAGATGAGGCAGAGGAAGGGATTTGAAGAGAGTAGTTAGTCAGAGTTTGGAATAGCTGTCGAAGGGAGAAGCGGCTGACTAGCTCCATGGAGAATGACTCCAGGCAGCCTGAGCGTCTGGCTAAGGTCAAAGGCTTTGTTCAAACTGCTGGGTGATTCTCCCCATTTGAGCACTATAACTTGGGGACAGCCTGCTTCAGTTTGTCCCAAAACTTGTGTACATGATTTTCACGATCAGAGTGAAATTGAATACATGCCATGTAATCTTGCTTTTGTTGCAGATTGGTATAGGCTGAGTGGCAGCTAAGATTGCCCCAGTTAGACCCATGGGAAGAAACAGAAAACAGATTGGACAACAGTATGTGACAGGCTAAAAAGACAAAAGAATGGATAATAAAATATTCTTTCACTGGGGCTACACCAAAAGGCATTGACATGTGGCTATGAGCAACAATTATTCTTTAAGTAGGGGTAGAAAGTTAGACAACACTCTATTACTAACGACAACTGAAAAACGTGTGGGAAAACCACCATCCAAAGATGAATTTGTACAGGATAGTGATTAACCAACTCCAGCCAAAAGATCAGATATCCTGCTCTTTAAGAAACTTAATAAAACTGTAGGACTTATTGATTTTGCTCTTCCTCTAGGCAGAAATATGCCAAGAATATACACAGAGAAAATAAATAATCTCGAGCTTTCATAAGAAAGCTAAAGCAAATGTGGAGTTATAGAGTCTCAAAGTGAATCCAGGGATAGGGCTGGTTCAGCATGCAGCTAATATAAAGATTCATTACCGAGTGCTGTGTTAACAAAGATGAAACACCTATCATATGACCTGGGGATTTTTTTGCTCTAAAATATACCCAGGAGAAACGGAGACAGAAGAGCAAGTTATAACTTGATGTACTGATAAGCCATCTGTGAAGTAGAGATCCATCAGCTACCCCAGGAGAGGCAGTTCTGGAGGGTTCCAGGGAAATGGTTTGATACCTTGTTAATCACTGAGATTCCAACAGCACAGCTGTTACTAGAAAATATGAGGGGTTGGGGCAGAATGTTCCAGCTGTGAAGCACCAGAGCTCACCTAGTTGCCCCGGACATGAGGTCAACAGGCA
Organism: Propithecus coquereli; assembly: GCF_000956105.1. Lineage (NCBI taxonomy): Eukaryota > Metazoa > Chordata > Mammalia > Primates > Indriidae > Propithecus > Propithecus coquereli. The sequence goes on along the minus strand of NW_012148230.1, from coordinate 3,147,713 downwards.
TCTGCTGCAGTGGCTCGGAACAGTATTGGCTGAGCTGGGCCCCAGTCACTCCCACTGCAAATTAAAAGTGGTTTCCCAGCTAAAACCGACAGTGAAATGGCTGCACGAATGCTTTCTATTCAGCTTATCAAGGGCATATGTGAACTGCAATCTACAGTGGAAATTAAGGAGAGACAAGAATGTCAAGAGGAGTCAAACCAGTATGGTGGGAGAAACGTAACCCAAGAAGGACAAAAAAACAGCAGAAATTCCATCTTCTGTTTCTTTGTTATGGGAAAATTCTGTCTTCCCCATGTGCCACCATCTAGGAGGGAGCTATATTGGAATAACGGTTCCAGAAATTCTTGCCAACTTTGACCTGCTCCTCCTAAAAGAAGGAGTGGTGATTTATCTACTTTGTAGATACTCTACTCTTAGCAAGCTGGAAATAAAAGGGATTGTCTTTGATCACAGACTATGGAAAATTCCTATAACAAATGTCATATTTAATAGAAATTTAATAGAAGTTTAATAGTGACATATTACAAGCTTTCTCTTTGCCTAAGATCAGGAACAAAACAAGGATATCAATTACCATCTACCCTTTAAATTGTACTGGAGGACTTAGGTAGTACAGTAGGAAATACAAAGAAATAAAATACATGTCTTGGAAAATTTTGTTTAACTCTTTAAGTATTCTTATCCACGGATGATATAATTACATGCATTGAAAAATTCTTAAAATACATTTAATAAATTGATAAATAAATTTAATAATGTTTGGCCATAAACTCAATACTTAAAAATGAAAAGTTTTTCATAAATATAGTAGCAGCATATAATTAGAAAGCATTTTTTAATCAGAGATTTTACAATGGCACCAGAAATCCTCACATGTTCAGTAATAAATTAAAGATACATAAAACACCTACACAGAAAAGCAAAAGACATAGTGAGAGAAATTTAAGAATACCTAAATACATAGAGGGATATATTACATTATGGACCAAAATATTCATTGTTTTAAAACCTTATTTTTCCAAACCGATTCAGTACAATCCCAATTAGAATCCCAGATTTCTTTGTGGAAATGACAAGGTACAAGAATAGGAAAGACTATCTTGAATAAGAACAACAAAATAATAGAGTTTATAGTACCAGATATTAAGACATAATAAAGTTTCAGTGATTAAGGCAGCATTGTTTTGGCACCTGGATAGACAACTAGAAACCAATGAAATGGAATATAGAACCCACAATTAAACTCACATGGTCTCCTGATTTTTGGCAAAAATGCCACTATAATACAGTAGTGAAAGGATGATCTTTTCAATAAACAGCACTATATCAATTCAGCATCCACACAGGGAAAAAATGCACCTTCGCCTCACTACACATCATACACAAAAATCTATTCCAGACAGGTTATAGACCTATAGGTGAAAGATAAAACAACAACAATTCTAGAAGAATATATAGGAGAATTTAGTCACGACCTTAGAACAAGCAAAGATTTTTTTTGAACAATACACAAAGAAATTACTATTTATAATAAAAGACATTGAAAAATTGGACTGGATTGAAAACCATGTGGCAGTAACTATTAAAGCTGGATATATGCATATTCTACGAACCATAAATTCTATTCCGAGAGGTATGCCTGACAGAAATGTGCACATATGTGCACCAAAGACATGCACAAATGGTCTTAGAAGAATTATTCATAGCATACCCATGTTGGAAACAACCCAAGTGTTCATAGATAATAGGATCTATAAATAAGTTGTGGTATATTTCTACAATGGAATAGTATAGAACAATGATAAACATCAAACTACTGCTACATGCTGTGACTAGGATGAATAATGTTGAGAAAAAGCAGCCCAACACAAAAGAGTATATGTTACATGATTCCATTTTTATAAAACTGAAAGAACACATTAAACTAATTTACTGGGATAAAAGACAGAATAGTGGTTAATTTGTACAGGATATAATTACTATGAGCTGACATGAGGGAGGCTGCAAAGGAGCTTGTAGTGATCTATTTCCTGATCATGGATATGTTCAATTTGTAAAAATTCATCAAGCTATACACTTAATACTTTTTAATAGATGGTTTATACTTTAATAAAAATAACATGCAAAATTAAAATCACATATTCAAGTTGGATTTTTCACTACTTAAGACTTCAATGCCTTCTCATACTCAAACAAGATGAATGTATATATAAATATACATTATTCTTGCTCTTATTGAATTTATGAAGAATATTCGAAAAATTCAAATGACGAGTTGTTGATTGGTGTGGTGGGGTGTAGTGAAATAGCAATGCGGATCTCAGTTCAAGCGCTTACATTCCCATGTGCAGCTTTGTGACCTTGTTAATCCCAGTTTCTTCATCTATAAAACAATGGTAATGGTACTCCTCCTCCCCTACTTTGACATCCTTCCTTGCTCAACTTGGAAAACACTTTTCTTTCACATCTTACCCTAAATTCCTGCTGCTTTGTTAAAACTTTCTCTATTACTGAAGCAGACTTTAATAATCTTTCCCTGTGTCTCTATCCACACTTTGTACATACTAATTGCTGTGGTCTGAATGTTGATGTTCCCCCTCCCAAATTCAGTGTTGGCACTTAATCTCCAATATGATTGTATTTAGAGGTGGGGCCTTTGGGAGGTGATTAGGTCATGAGGGCTCCGTCCTCATAAATGGAATTAGTGCCCATATAAAAAGGCTTGAGGGAGCTTGCTTGTCTCTTCTTTCCTAAGGACAGTCTCTCCTCTCTTCCCATCCCTCCCAGTAACAAGCCTGGTGCCCATCTTGGAAGCAGAGAGCAGGCCCTCACCAGACACTGAATCTGCTGGTGCCTTGATCTTGGACTTCCCTGCCTTCAGAACTGTGAGAAATAAATTTCTATTATTTATAAATTACCCATCTAATATATTTTGTTATAGCAGCACAAATAGACTGAGTCACTTTATAATACAGATGCTCCTTGACTTACAATGGGGTTACATCCTATATGGGCACTCAAACTACGGTTTCTACGGAACAAATATCACTTTTACACCATCATAAAACTGAAAAATCACAAGTTGAACTATCGTTAACTTAGGAATCATCTATATTAGATTTTATTATCTCCCACAAGAGGAAAACATCTAGAAGCTTCTAGAAGACAGGGACTGTGCTTATCATGTTTTCTATCCCTGGAATCTAGCCCAATGTCTGAGACATAAGTGCTCAATAAGTGTATGAATGAATGAAGTCTTGCCTCTCTAACCAAGTGACTGTAACAATCTTACGGATTAATTTGCATGAAAGGGAAACGCAGTACAGATGTAAATTGTCATATGCCAACACGTGGGAGCAAGTCACAGAATCGTTTCCAGTTTGTCCCCTTCACTCATAAGGGAATATAGAACACATTAGTTGATTTTAGAAGAGTTATGATAACTGAAAGTTTTAAAAAATATTCACAGAACCTTTACCGAAACTCATGAACCCTACAAAAACAGACAACTGACTGACCAAAATAGGAATCCAGTCAGAAATGACAATAAAACATTTGTCATGGAGACAGAAGCAATGTTTAAAACAAGCAGCCCTCAGGATTGAAATGCAATCTCCCTGTCTACTCCCAAATTCAGCAGATGGGTAAACAATGTGAAAGGAAACCAGCATGTCCTACTACTATAAATGAGGCAATTAGACTATCTGTTGAACACACATTTATGAATAGTGGGACTGGCAAGCCTCTTTAGAAAGATTTATCTGTTTCTTTTGTGCTGAAATGTATAATCAAACTGTCCCCTCTTTGTATAGATCACAGTCCACCTTTTTGTTTTCAGTTCATGTTACACAAGCTAATTTTCACTCTCTATTTTGCTAAAATAGAAGAACTCTAGTCACACTCTAGCACATCAATATTTCCATCAAGGCCAACACATACTTTTCCTCGGGACCATTTAACATTGTTTCTTACAACCCGGCACAACAGAAAATGAATTTAATATAAGAAGGAAACAGCTTGATTGACTCTAGGGATTGGATCTGGGCTGAAAAACACTTCACCTCCAAGTCAGCAGTTCAAATCCAGCCTGGAGTGAAAAGGATAAAAATATGTCCAGGTGTTGCAGGCTTAAATCAAGTTAAAGCCATGATGCAGCTCCCTGAGGCAAGGGATCAGCAATATATTTTAGCATCTTATTCATAGCCCTGAAGCAAAAACACGATTGCAGACTCCAGGAGACTGAACCAGACCTTCATCCCAACATGCAGTGGCATTCTGCAGGCCTCACCCAGTGTCCTATAAGGCCCCTCTCCTAAGGTACCAAGATTTTCACTCAACATCTCTTCCTAACACCTAAATCATTGCCTCCCACCGTTGGGATGCTAGAAAGCAAAGCTGGGGATTTGTAAAGAAAAAGCTGTTCAATGTTTTCCTTCTCAAACAACAGGATGATTCAGAAAGGGTAAGAAAATAAAAAAGAAATTTAAATTCAGAATTACAAACTTTCTTGTACATGGCTATGAATACACAGTAATTTCCCTGATAAAGTTTAAGATTTTGCCCAGGGAAAATATTCACCCTATTATGAGTGTAATGGAGTTCCTATAAATATGATACACAACTTACTACCTTGCATACCAAATTAGATGCTGGAGACATTGCTGAATCACAAACACCTGTTCCTGAATTTCTGTAAATACATAAGCTATTGAATCAAAATGATCACCAGCAGTAGTAAATCATATCAAAATCAAGCCAGATACACCTTATGGGTGAACAGATACATCACCAGGCAAATTAAAATATTGATATATTACCACTGTTAAAATTTGCCAAACACAATTACACAGACCCTTACATTTTCAATATCGGCTCACTCAATTCCTGATGTTTTATTTGGTCCTGGTTTCTCAGACAACCTTATCATCTGAGTAAAGTGAAATAAAGACATAATAGTCAGTTGGCTTGATCAAAGGGAAGACATCTGGGCTGAAAATCTTTAGAGCTCCCATCCTGACTCTGCCATGACTATGCTGCATTAACTTGAGCAAGAAATGTCAATTACCTGGTCTATCTCTCCATTTGCAAAACAAAAGTGGGAAAGGAAGGTAAAATGAGGCATTGCGGAAAATTCCTTCCAGCTGTGAAATAGGCTTTTAGCAACCATCTATATTAATATGTATATATAATATATATATTTTGGTTATTGTAAATTAGTTCTATAAGGTCTTCTTCAGTAAGAGATATTTAAATGTTATATTTCTATACATTATATTTTTATTTTAAAAGACTAATTAGTATGTATTAATTGCCAATTGATTTCCAGAAATATTTTACTTCAATTTGTAAGTCTACCTTTATTCCAGATCTAAGAATGCAAATCAAAATATGCTAAGACCCCAAGAATGCTACTTAGTCACAATATAAACAAAAACATTCATATGCCACTCCAAAAATTTCTGCCAATAGAAACTAGACAAGCATAAAAATATCAGAATCCTTTCTACATACTTAGACTTTACTAAATGTTGCACCAAGACTATGGGATACCAAGCCCTCACACAGTCAAAAATCCATGTATAACTTTGACTCCCCAAAACTTAACGACTAATAGCCTACTATTGACTAGTAGCTTTATCAATAGCATAAACAGTCAATTAATATACATTTTTGTGTTATATGTATTACATACTGTATTCTTACAATAAAGTAAGTTAGAGAAAAGAAAATTTTATTAAAACCATAAGGAATAGAAAATATATTTACTATTCATTAAGCAGAAGTGCATCATCATAAAGGTCTTTACATTTGTTTAAATTTCTCTTGACTGCAAATGGCACCTGGGCGGCCCATAAGTGTGTAAGTTTTGACAAATTTTAACTTTTAATAATAGATTAATGTATATATTTTATAGTATTAAGTGATAAAATAGACTAGTATCTACACATATTTTATGCACTCATGATGTAACTAACTTATTCTTAATTTTTTTAATATTTCTGGACTATGTGGTTTATCTGTAAGTTTTTTCAAATTGTCACCAGTCTCGAAAAAATTTTCCAATATATTTATTCAAACCTACACAGTTCAAACCCATGTTGTTCAAAGCTCAACTGTATTTCTATTTTCTTTTTTAAATGAATAAAGTGGTAGAAAGATGTTCCAAGAGTCAGAAGGCACAGGTGAAATGATTAGGCCCCGTTGATTCTATGAATAGTAACTTTTCTGGAACTTCCGAATTAAAACTCATTTCCCTAAGATAAGGATGAGGAAAGCCGGTAGGCATTTCCAATCAGTTTTAAAAGACAATCTTTTTGTTGTCGTTATTTTGATAGAATCAAAAAAGATCATTAAAGAGTTGTCTAGAGTGGATGTGATGATTATGTATCAACTTTGCTGGACCATGTGCCCAGATATTTGGTCAAACATTATTCTGGATGTTTTTGTAAGGGTGTTTTTGGAAGAGATTAATATTTAAATTGGTGGACTTTGAATAAAGCAGATTGCCCTCCATAATGTGGGTGCACCCATGGTATTTAGTATAGTTTGTAATAGGAGTTGGCATACATTTTTTTGCAAAGGGACAGATAGTAAATATTTGAGGCTTTGAGGCCAAGCTGTGGTGTCCTCAACTCTTGGACAACTGTTCTCATGGAAAGGTTTATAATCTCATTTTACATTTAAAAATGTAAAAAAATTCTTAGTTTATGGGTTATCCAAAAATAGACAGCTGATTGAATTTGGCCCACAGACCATAGTTTGCCAACGGCTGGTTTATAATATATATTAAGCATGTATTAAATATTGACTTTTTCAACCCTAAAACTTCAGAGTCATAAAATAAGTAACATTTGTTTCCTGGGCCCAGAACACCCTTTCTACAGTCCTTTGCCCTCTTAGTGATGCCTTTTCTCCATTTCTTTTGAGGGGGCCTAATAATAACCTTGTGTTTTCTTTCTTTATACCCTTCTCAAGATCTGACAAGAAGCTGATGTCTATTTTGATTTCTCCCTTACTTTTTTCCTAGGGGAATGTTGTCATATTTTGTCCAGATTCAGTAAGGTGGTGACAGAAGAACCACTTGGTCTGCCTTCTGGTCACTCTGGGTGAAGGGAGATACTCCCGTTTTAGGTGGAAAAATTTCAATGACAAATTTCTCTTCCTGACAAATACAGACACCACATGGCACCCGACCTGGAATGCCAGATTTGCTGAAGCATAGGAAAAAGTTTGATGAATAAAGCTCGCCCACCCCCTGGAGAATTTCAGAGTTTCACTGAGTCTCCCTAATATCAGCTTCAGAAATAAAAGTTTAGTCAGTCATCAGTATCTTAGCTACACGATATCTAATATCTGGATATTTGGACACAGATTGAAGCCTAAAAGAAAGTTCCATACCCCAAGTGTTCTACCCGCTGATATTTCATTTCTCCTGACAGTACATAACCCTTTTCCAGCTTTTTATTATAAAAATTTCAAAGATACAAAATATTGAGAATGGTGTAATGAATACAAATATTTCAGCCATCTACGTTCAGCAACTTCTAACATTGGCCCTATTTCTGTTATCTATTGGATGTATCATCTCAACGAAGAGTAGTCTGAAGCATCCTAGTATATGCCATCATTAAAACAGGAAAGGGGAAAAGGCTGCCAATCAGAACTGACTATAAAAAAAAAAAAAGAAGAAGCGCTTTCTGGGTGAAGTGATAGCATCTCTGCGGAGATGGAGTCCCCAGTCTTCAGCTCCAAGATGCACATACAGTATTGAACTTGATCACATCAATGCAATGTTCCTACGGACAAAAGAAGTTGCACAGTTATCAAAACATCTTGTAAATTATTTATACTTTATTATTTTGTTTGATAAGTGTGGTGGGATAAAAAGAAATTTGACATCATCCCCTGTAGTCATGGGGAATCTGATAATTAACAAGAAGCAACTACTCCTTGTCAGTTAATGGAGGAATATTTGAATTGAGACTCAGGGAAGAGAGGAAGCAAATTTTTCTTAGCACAAGTCAGGGTAATTCGGTTACAAGGATCAAATTTATGTTAATGGAAGAAATAGAAATTACTCAACAGAGCAGACAGGAGCTTTTGGAAGAAGTTCAGTTGTGGAGACAAGAACTGAGTAAGCGTTTGTTTGTGATGCACTGGGAGGAAATCAGCTGCCCTCCAGAGTGGAAGTTCATACCCTTCCACACACAAACACACCACCACCATCATCCCCGTGATTCTTGGCACCACAGCTCACACTGCCTTCCCCCACAGCAGGTCAGCTTACACAGACACAAGGACGGACATTACAACTGCTAAGTAACAGAATTTAGAAAGCAGAACAAAGCCCATTGACATTCAGTGTATAGGGCTGTGAATCTTGCAAAGGGACATTGAAAAGAGGATGATATGGAATGACACTTGAATGTGTCTATATGCCCATCCCAAGGATCAGAGGGGTGGACCTGGACCCCAGAGGGGAAAGGGTTGTAAGAGGGGATAAATCTAGTAAGTGAGGGAGAAGAAGGAGAATTAGGAAAGTTTGGAGCCCCAAGGAGAACACCCCTTAGAGGCCCCCGGTGTATAACATCCACTATGGTGTGGCACAAGGAATAAAGCAGTAAGTCAAAGCACAGTTTCTCTTTTCTACTCCTAATAGCTGCTGACTAAAGACCTTTGAACATCTCAGGAGACAAAGGGTGAAATAACACCCAAGTATTTACCTCTCCTTCCCTCATAGGGTTGAACTGAAAGTACTGATGCAACCGGAGAGATGATAGGGTGAATTCGTTAGACTTTCTCTGCCTGAGGGTAGCTAAAGACAGTACCTCTTCAGTAAGGACATGACTACATGGACTACAACTTACCTTTCAACAATTTATAGAACTGATTGCTCACACAAATAGAACTGATTATGTACACGCTCTCTCTTCCCAACATACACATGTATAATTAAGCCCATCGCTAACTTTCTTTGTTGCTGATTCTCCTTGTAGCAGTTATTCAAAGACTTCAGACACTTCATGACAACATCCCAGGAAACTGGATCAGTTAGAAAGGTTGAGCCCCTGTCCCGACTTGGCAGATCACTGTGACTCACATTTCTTAATTCCCTCATTTACTCAGCCAATCAACCAGTATTTATTCAGCACCCAGTATGTGCTAGGCACTCTGCCAGATGCCACAGTTATAAAGAACAAGCCACTGTCCCAAGGAGCATAGAATCTCCTGAACAGTCTGACAGAAAACAGAAAATAATCTGTCAACTTAGTTACCCCTGAGGAGGACCAACCCACACAACTCAATTCAATAAATCAGGAAGAGATGGTAATTATACACAAGTTTTTTCTACAGCAATTATCATTTATTTCATGCTGACTTGGTGTCAGGAATCACAGACACATTATAGTCTACCTTTCACAGGCATGTATTGGTCTCTGTAGTATGCGTCTTTAGGCTTATTCCAAAACCCTTTGTGTTCACTCCTGTTTTTATTTATTTTATCCCACTTTAACCCATGTGATTTTGGGATATTTCGTGTTTAATTTTATTCTACTTGAAATCACTTCCAGAATAAGGCAGGGTATAAATAAGTAAATCCAGGCACTGCCAAACTTACACAAATGTTCAATTCCAGAAGGCCTTGTACAACTTGAATTTTTCATAAATCGAAAAAAGCTTTCCTACTTTTTAATATTTTAATCTTTGATTTTAAATAGACCTTCTCAGGCTAAGGGGCTGTCCCTGTGTTGTGGCTACACTTGATCCTTTCCTTGGCATGATTGAAATGAGATAAAGGGGGGAAAATAATAACCCAGATAACACTGTGGTAACGTGAGCTAATTCAGGGAGAATGTGCACTGGGACTGAAACAACGGGAGACTTGAAGCAAAGGCCAAAAAAGCTGCTGCCAACTTCATGCATTCACTTTGAGATATTCCTTATGCTTGTGTTTCCAATCATAAACCAAGTTTCTCCTCATCTCTGAAATGCCATTATGTTCTTTATGGTAACCCAGGGAGGTTGGGTGAGAAACTCTCAGGCTCTTGCAGTACATGACTTCATTTTACATTTCCATGACTTGTGCTTATAGAAGGATTATTCTAAATGCCTTCGGTAGACATGAGCAGTGAGCTCCCAGGGCAAGGACTGTGTCTATACACGTTGTAGCCTTCCAAAACCTCGCACGGCACCTGGCCTACAGTCAATGCTCAATCAGTACTCAGAACTGAGAAACTAGACGGGATCCAGATGACAGCTCATTCAATTAGAACCTCCTCATTTTGTTGATCAACCCCCTACTCTTCCTTGGTTCTCCTTGGAGCTGTTGTTTGGACCCTCAATGACTAGAACCAATTCAGGAAAATATGAGAGTGTACGAAATTTTTGTTCAACATTTTATGGTGTGTATATAGTTTTGTTCCTAAGAAATGCTTTACTAATAAATTAATACTTGTCTGAAAGTGTATTTTTTTAGACTGGAAAGAATCTAACTTCTCAGAGCAAGTTCAGTAAATGCTACAAAGATGATGAAGTTATCATAAATTGGTTCCAGATGTCACCCTTTCCATAGAAGTTATTAACACCAGGGTAAGCTTTGATGGAAAAGAAGGGGCAGGAGGTAGGGATGAAAAGAAAAGGTTCCTATTTCTGTAATTTTTTGCACTATCCAAGAAAATTATTAAAATATCCTGAATTTGATCAAAGCATTATTTTCTAAGTAAATTTTCAAAGGTGTAACTTTTCCTTAAAAAATGTCATTTGATTCAGTATGACAACCACCTATGGGGATTTAAGGCTATGCATAGAGCACTGAGGACTTACATGCTTTAAAAACAGATTAGAAGCTAAAAAGTTGGTAAAATAATTTTTAAATGTTGATTACAATTTGAACACTTTAATAGTCCAAAATCAAACTGCATTAATAATGGAAAGTTCTCATGGAGCTAAGAGTATGTAGCAAAGACTGAGGAAGCAACAAGATATAAATGAGTAGTAAACTGAATCTTTTTGCATTTGGGATGCCTCATTGTCCTGCAAAAGGAGAGACCAGGAAACTAGCCTGACTGGATAGGGTTGGAGAATAAACCACCGGGTATGAGGTCAGAATGCAAACACCAGCTCGGCAGGCTCTACGTGACAAGCCTTAAACACTTGGCAGCAGCCTTCCTATGGTTTAAGAGTTTGAAGAATAGGATTTACTAAAGTTTGGCTAATTTATATTCTGGATCTCCTGGGAGTTTGGACTCATTATGATCAAATCAAGGGGACTAAGAATTCTTTGTTCAGTCTAAGCTTTACTTTCAGGTTGGTCAAAACTTCTGGACCATTCTATCTAGGCCTAATTGAATATTCTAGAGGTTGGGAGTGGGGGTGTTAACAAAAGACTGTGAAATCTGTGACAGCAAGAAGAATTTCATTTTCTGAGAGCAATCTGCAGATTGGGGAGGTGCAGCCTTCAGTGCAAAACAAAAGTTTGTTCAGAGGAGGGGTTGGGGAATAGGAGATGATGAAGGCAAAAACCACAGGTTGTGTGTGTATGGGGTTGGGGAATCAGGTGCAGGGTCCAGATTGGATGGCCTTTAAGCAAGACATTTCAGGTCTCTATTGGCTGACCTCAGGTGGTCTGTTGGCGATCAGCTGAAAATTTTCAGCTTCAGTGTCTCTCAGCACAGACAACAGGAACTGGTTTGGCTAGATTGCAGAAAAGGTAGTCTTGTGACATTTTTATAAGACTTTTCTGAAAACACAAAGTCATTTTTTGAGCACATGGGACTTGTGACCACTCTCCTACCCTGTTATGGCCGCTTTGTTCTGCTTTTAGCTTTGAGTGTCTCAGTTATCCAGTAGGAGTCCATTTTGTCTGCCAACTGGGGCATACTTTAACAGGGGGTGCTGCAAGATCAGTGTTCCCAGAATAGACCAGAGAAAAGGAACACTGTGAGTCAAAGCCGATTTTTGGAATATTTTATTGTCAGGCTCACACTGGTGGTCTTGGAAGTAACTACCAGGAAGCATGATGAACAGTCAGGAGGCTTCTTAAAGTCCTACTTGAAAGAAAATGGACCCTATTTTGAACTAATTACATTGAAAATGACACTATGGATTTTTTTTCATTTTTTTTTTATTTTTTTTTTTTATTTCATAATATTATGGGGGTACAAATGCTTTGGTAACATAAATTGCCTTTGCACCACCTGAGTCAGAGCTACAAGTGTGCCCATCCCCCAGACAGCATGCACTGTACCTGTTAGGTGTGAATTTACCCAGCCCCTCCTCCCCCCTCCCACCTGCTGGATCCCTGATGAATGTTACCTCCACAGGTGCACATAGGTGTTAATCAATTAGTACCAATTTGATGGCGAGTACACGTGGTGTTTGTTTTTCCGCTCTTGTGATACTTCACTTAAAAGAATGGGCTCCAGCTCCACCCAGGATAATACAAGAGGTCGTTCACCAAATTTTTTTATAGCTGAGTAGTACTCCATAGTATACATTTACCACATTTTATTAATCCGCTCGTGTTGATGGGCACTTGGGTTGTTTCCACATCTTTGCAATTGTAAATTGTGCTGCTATAAACATTCGAGTACAGATGTCTTTTTTTATAGAATGTATTTTTTTCCTTTGGGTAAATACCAGAGGAATACCAGAGTAAATCCCAGATTGCTGGATCAAATGGCAGTTCTACTTTTAGTTCTTTGAGGTATCTCCGTGCTGCTTTCCATAGAGTTGTAGTAGTTTGCAGTCCCACCAGCAGTGGATGAGTGTTCTATCTCTCCACATCCATGCCAGCATTTGTTGTTCTGGGACTTTTTGATAAAAGCCATTCTCACTAGAATTAAGTGATGGTTTTTAATTTGTAATTCGCTCACCCTTTTCTTGCCCCTTACACATAAATGTTGTAGGATACTGGGTGTATGCAGAGAGAGAGAGAGGCTTTTTATGAAAAGTTTTACATACAGTAAATTCTTGATCCTGTCACAGGTGTGCATTTATTCAACAAATATTTATTAATTGACTATTATGTGCTATGTTAGTGCTAATATTGCTGAACAAGAAAAAAAACACAGTATTTGTCTCAGGAAGCTTACATTCTTGTGACAAAGAAAGATATTGAAAAAACAACCACAAATAGGATGGGGAATAAAGGAGCGCCAAAAATTGGACAGAGTATTAACATAAACAAAAAAGGAACCAACCTCTTCTGTGGTCCAGGGGAGGACATGGTGTTTATTGAAATTTGAATGGTAAGTAGGAGATACCAGATGAACGGTGGGGCAGAGAGTGTTCCAGGCTGAGGAAATACATACAGACTCCCAGAAGCAAAAAAAGTAGGGTTGACTACAGGTGCAGAAGCAAGTCCATAGTAACTGGAATATGAGAAAAAGGAAGAGGCTAGAGAATTAAGCAGTGTCACATGCCAAAGTCCTGACAAACTACTGTAAATAATTTCAGATTTTATCCTAAGTGCCTCAGAAAGCTAATAGTTGGGAAAGAAGTCTTATTGATAACTTTTCAAATCATTAGCCAGAAAAAAATATTTACTACCGATGGTATTCTGTGTCTCAAGACTTGTTTCAAACAAATTTTATCTAAAATTCTACAATGCATTCACATATTTGAGAAAAATAATAATAAGGGGAACTCTAAATGACTAGTTTCCTATATATCAAATTCAAGTGCAACTGTTCCCACTGATCTGTCTTTTCCTCTTTAACGTCCATAATTTATAATATGAGCTTTCATTTAAAAGCTATGGTAATGGATGAAAATCAACATACCAAGAGAATCAGGTATGTTTTAGGTATTGTACCGGTGAAATGGGACTACAATATTAAAGATCCTCATTGTTTCTTCCACGCTGCAGGGGCAAATCAAGAAGGGAAGAGAGACCTAATCTTATCAGCCAGAACAACTCTTCCCTCTGGGTAGTCATTAAGTCAGATGCAAAGTGAGGTGTTTTAACACCTAACCCCAAGGGCTGCAGTTAGAGCCCTGGAGCAGTCACTTGGAAATCACAGCTTTCACCAGCTGTATTTATTATGCTTCTGTTATTTGTTCTTCTAGTCTCCCTGCCCCCAGGTAAGGACTCCCAACATGCAAATTGTCCCCATCCTGCTCACAGAGGAATTCCTTTCACTAGGGGACAAAACATTTCATTCCATAGACAATACTTAAGACACAAAGGCTCCTGGAGGAGGTAAGGCTTCTAGCTTAAATCTTCCCAGGAGTTTCCTCTAGGAGCCTTCCCAGAGCCCTCAAAGATCTCCCTTTACTCTGAAAGCCCACCCTAACGTGTCCATTGAGAATAATCCTTCCCTTGTGCTGGAAGGAACTGCAAATGAGGAAGGAAAGATTCAAGGGCACTGAGCCTCTTGGGGATGGGGTGGAAGGACACGAGACAGAAATGTTTGTGGGGAGTGTGGCTGAGAAGAGACTCCTCCTAACTTTCCAGGGGTAGCCCTCTAAGAAGACCACTGGTTTGGTTATTTTTAAGAATATCCTCTAAAAGAACAAGAAATACTCAGGACATTTTCCCGCCTACCTGGCAAGATTTATGCCAAGACTATTATGGTCATTGAAGGGGAACAAAGGCATAAAATAATGTTTTGCCAGGAAATCAAAGCAAGAGGGAAAAAATGTATCTCTGTAATTAGGTATTTGGCTTCACTGTATTTCAAACTGAGGTTTCCAATACAATTTTATTCTGTTCTTGAAAGGGCTAATTATACTGATGTTTCCAAAGAAGCATGCGATCGTTACAGTGGTTTACCGTTTTACATACTTTCCAAGGAGCTGGTATGAATTAAAAGCAAGACCAGTTTCATTCAAAAAATATTTGGTCGTTTTATTTTCAAACTCTAAAAGTAGGAGCATTCATATTTATAGATCCCTGTGTACACATAGAAATGCGCAGGGAAGCAGCCAATGTCTGCCTTTGGCTTTACATCCAAGCAAACTGGAGGAATTACTCATGCACAAATAAGTACAAATAGCTGTCTTTGCAATCATATAGAACAAACTTATTAAAATACAGAGATTTGAAGTGGTATCAATGTGCAAATGCAAGTATTTGTTTAGTTGTTTATGAAATTTTGCTTTTTGTGTGTGATACAGACTCTTCAGAGAGCCAGTGCAAAATAATGTTTAATTAAAATAGATAGCAAACAACATTGACTGCTATGTATTAGCATCAGTAACTCACCATAATAAAAAGTAGGTTTTTCTCACTGGAGCTTTGACAATCAGGGCAAGCAGAGAAAATTCTACAAATGAGGACCCTCCACGGGAAGTTTCTGTTCCTCTTTCCCTGAAGGCTGAATTTCTAAACTATAGCTGGAGTGCTTCAAGTCAGGCTAATTGTGATGATGGCGCATGGGGAGAGGTGCAACTTCCAAGACTGGGGTCAAGTTATTTAGGGACTTTGAGACCAGTGTCTTACTTAGAATTGCAATAGGAATGGAAAAAGCAGCTTCAGCACACTGGGGCCTTTTACTCCACAAGCTCATTCCATTGAACAGTCACAGAGTAACATTCTGTATTCCCAGAGGATTTCAAAGGTACAACACTCACTCAAATGATAATTAAATACTGACAGATTCAGAGAAAATGGCTGGCAATGTGAAATCACCTACAATGCTACATGCCATATCTTCCCAGTTCATTTTGAAGTCTAGACACTTGTTTAGAAAACCACCCTCCTGATAATCTCAATCTTTATTTCAATGAAAAAGAGCAAGAGATCGGCAGCCATGCGGGCAGGGCAACCATCAAGGGAAGCAAGGGATGAGACAGAATTGTATGTAGTCAGCAGTGAACTATTTGATAATATAAACCGCGATGGTCCAATTCTTTTAAGCTCTAGGGCTGCTTACTTTGAGGGATTCAGTTCTATTTGGTGTTGAGTCAATTTTTGGAAATAAGGAGGACCTCTATTGCTTTTGCCTTCCCAATAATCATTCCTCTTTCCCCAGTTTTTCTTTGGGGAGCATCCTCTCTTTCACTCAAAACCACTGCAGTATGTGGGGAAGACTAACCCACCATCTCCAGCTCCAATATTGGGCACTTGATTCGTCCTTGGCCAGGCAGAGCTTGTGGGCCCCTTGGCTGTAATAATTGGTTCAGAAATGCACACGTGCACACACACACACACACACACACACACACGCTGGGCCAATAAGAACATGAAAATGAGTCGTTGGATTTTTTGGCTTAATTAGGAGGGAAGAGTTTCCCTTGGGATGGTGGGGAGACTGCTAAGCTAAGGAGATATTAGTTAGTAGACCTGGATACAGGCGTGATCAAGGCTAGATAAATTCTTATGCTGCTTAAGCCAATTTGAATTGGTTTCTCTAGCTTGTGACCCAAGGAGTACTGACTGACAGAGGGAGGGACCTGGGATGGCAACTGCACCCGAGAGGTGTGCTGGACAGAGCACCAGCTGAGAGTCAGGGGCCTCAGAACCTTATGTTCACTCTTCTGCTAACAGCTTCTCTATCTGTGAAATCAGGGAAAGAGCTAAAAATTAAAAGCTCTAAACTTTTTTCAAAAAAACTCTTTCAAATTCATTCTTACCCCAAGTTCCATTATCTGGAATAAATCACAATAATGGCAGCAACAGTAAGAGTGCTCATTGAGCAAGCACTCATGGGAACCTTGGTTTAAATGCTTCATGTGCATTTCCCACATCTTAATCCTCACAAAATCCTCTTGAGGTAAGTATGGTTATGAATTCCACTTTACGGAGAAAGAAATTAAAGAACAGAGAGATTAAAACTTGCCCAAGGTGGCACAGCCATATGTGGTGGATGTGAGGTAGGGATCCAGCCCTAAGATCTGTGCTCTCAAACACTCCACTCTTACCTGCAGCTCCTCCAGTTGAAGTGGGGTGGACAGGCTAGAAGCCCACCCTGAGGCTTTGCTGGGAAGACATAGAGCTTGAAGAGCTTGATAACCACAAAAATTCCATGACTCATCTAATATGTATTCCAACTTCAAATATTTGCATATGAATGTGCTCAAGCATGCTGTGCTGTGCCTTGCCACACATGTTTTAACAAACCAGTCCTAAGACAATCTCGGACAATACTCTGAGAACACCTCTACAAAGGCCCGAAGGGATGTTTCTCACAGTGTAGCCTCTTATCCTATTTCTGGGGCAGCAGGATGTCTCAGCGCCAATTCTCAAGAAAACCATAAAATGCAGAAAGTTTGCCCTCTGACAGTATTGCACCTCCTTCCCCATGACATGATTTCACCTGCAGGCAAAATGGATTTGAGGCTAGAGTCAACTCTAGACGATGGGAAACCAAAACAAGCATCTTGACCACCGTTTCGACAGACCATGTTCCCTGCAAGACCTCAGGACTTGGAGATGTGCCTGGTGCACTCAAGGGTTTTGGGGGGAGGAATCTAGTCAATAGTTGGAAATACAAGACCAGAGATCAGGAGACAGAAGGAAGCTGGAGACGTTTGTTTGAAAATAGGTAATTCTTCATGTCATAGCTATGGTGAAATTGCTTATTAAGCAATAAGACAAAAGAGCCAATAATTAGAACATCAATATTGAAAGGATGGTAAGAGGAAAACTGTGGTCAGAGAGGTAGGAAAAATACGTCCCATTTCTAGGTGCACAATTGATTTCCTTCTTGTTTCGTATTTACTCTTTCTTTTCTGAACCCATGCTCTCATCCCCATCAATAGACCAATAGGTAGTCACTTAATGTGTTTTATGGATGGTTTTAAAAATTACATTCTTTTTTTTTAAAGTGAATTAACTCCTTTATTTCACCGATTTCAAAATAAATTTTTTCACATTTTAGTATATGAAATAAAGTTGCTTCTTACAATTGATAAAATCATATAATTGCTGTTGAATAGATAGTAGGTATGCTTCTGTTGCCATTGATTGAGAATGCAAAAAACCGTTATTCCTGAGGGCATATTTGAACAACTACAAGCCTGTAACACTCCTTTCAACAAACCATTTAAGAACTATTTGAAGAACGAATATGAATTCTGATTGTTATCTGAAAACCTTCCATTCACACCTCCATTCACAGATCAAGAAAATGTGAGCATCAAAACTCATACAATGGGGATCAGCGGCTGGAAAGAGATTACTGGAGATAATAGTAGAGCATTGTCTAAAGAGGTGCTCTTTCATCAATACATTTTTTTTTGATATA
>NW_012148230.1:3120373-3126057 GCF_000956105.1 Propithecus coquereli | reverse complement strand
AGTTACAAGAGAAGTCCAAAGAGAGATAAGATAGGTGGGAGGAGGATAAAAACTCTTTTGAGAGCATAAAAATGATAATTTTTTAGAATGGAGAAGAACCAAGTCTGTTTGTGGGTTGAAAAAAAGAAGGCAAAAGTGGGGGAAGGCTGCCAATACAATAATATACAATTAGAAAGTATAATGTGACTGCCTTCTGCAAGCTGTCTCTGTGCTCAGGCATGAACCACAGCACTGACAACTGCTTCCACTTTCATCACTGACACTTGCTACTGTCTGTATCAATAGACAATAGGCGAGAGATAGTGTCCTGTAGAGTGCACTTTACTCTGGTCCTTCCACACCTTCCACCCTTCACCTCCTTTTCTTTGGAAGGTGAGTCTGTCTGCATTCCATTTCTTCAGCACTGGTTCGTAAATTAGTCCCTGCTAAAATACCAGCTGGCTGGCTGGCCAGCCATGGCTGAAAGCATGATTGATGGACTCTATCATACACCTACACACACACTCTATCACACACACACACACACACACACACACACACACAAATTTGAACTATTGGAATCCAAATATTTGGCCCCAAAGAATACAATTCTAAATGATTCCTTGGGAAGATGAAAGTTTGGAGCTGGTGATATTTTAAGATGGGGCATTTATCTAACCTCTTTTTTAATTTTTTACTTTTTGTGATCTAGCACCTCTTGCATTATCCTGGATAGAGCTGGAGCCCACTCTACTAAGTGAAGTATCACAAGAATGGGAAAACAAGCACCATATGTGCTCACCATCAAATTAGTATTAACTGACTTAACTGACCAACACTTGAGTGCACATATAGTACTAACCTCTTTTAAATAATACTTCACACCTCTTCTACCTTATGCACAGTACTCTCTCTTTACAGGGAACTCACTGATTTCCAAGTGCAGCATTCGAATCTATCTTTGGATCTCAAAAGCAAACAGGAAAGGAGACAATGGCCTACTAGAGAAGACTTTAGAATCAAACATTCTTAGGTCAAAATTTTAGCCCCACCAGTTATACTAAGTAACCTGGGGAAAATCACTTAACTTTGCTAAGTTGTATGTCCTCACCTATAAAATAGTGTAATATTAATAAGAACACCTGCATCTAAGGGCTATTATTACAGTTATTCAATGAGATAATACATATAAAGCATTAGCTCTTGCCCAGCATGGAATTTAGTGTTCTGTAAATGTAGGCATTCATTATTATCCCCAAAATAGATCCCACTTTTAGAAAATTGACCCATAAGCTAGTCTTCCTCACTGCAGTTTAATTTTTGGTTATCGAAGAAAAGCCTTTTTCCCACTTTTTAAAAAGAAGCTTTTTAAAATACAAATACACTCCTGGTAAATGTAGGTGAATTAATAGAATATATGAATGACTGATGGTCACATTTTGAGGAGCGCGTTTTGGTGAGAGAGTAAGCACAAGCAGAGTAGAGCCTATGCTACTACATGGAATAAAACTATTGGAAGAAAAAGCAGAAGCTCGCCAACATGACCTGGCCTCCCTATGGTGGGTCAGCATTGAAGACAGGGTGTGGTCTCAGTCAAATACACTGGGACACAGCCCACCCAGCCACAGTCATTGGGAGGGCAGAAACAGATGATTGTCTCGGAAAAATCTAGTATCACAAACTTCAGTGACCAGAACAGCCACTTTCCTCTAATGAAGGACAATGGTGCCCCTGCCATACTCAATACCTCCTCCCAACATTGGGTCCAACTCATCCTTTTGCAAATCAACCCAACATGGTAAAGTTTGTTCCTGGAAGATTTCTTTTAAATCCAGATTTCATAGCTTTTACACACATGTACAGTTACACTTTTCCTGACTTGAAGCAGTGCATGAGAGGCCTAAGATTCGTGTCCGTAGTACAATTATTCATCTGTGTTTCCTGTAGAAAAAGAAGAAATAAGAATAATGAAACACAGCTGCATGGTGCCCTTAAGCCGATGAACACTGGGCTATCTCGCAAAAGGTTTGTGTGTCCTAAGAAGGGTAGAGATAACTTGGTACACATTATGGCCACATATACCAAAGTGACTTAGAAGTTATCTGTGTGGACAATACAGTGACCAACAAGCTTAGTTTCTGGCCTATCAATATCCAGGACTGTGTGTGTTTTCCAGGATCTTGACATGACCTCAGGTAGAAAACACTTAAAATCACTGAGTTTAAGCTTCCCAGGCTGGAAGCTTATAATAGAAAATAAGTTGACTTCTAGACAGTAAGAGGTAGGACATGATCAAAATGAGATACACCTCACACCCACTAGGAAGGTAATAATAAAAAAGATAATATCATGTTGGTGAGGATGTGTAGAAATTAGAATCTTCTTATATTGCTGGTGGGAATGTAAATGGTGCAGCTGCTTTGGAAAATAGTTTGGCAGCTCCTTGAAAAGCTAAACATAGTTACCATATGGCCCAGCAATTATATTTCATGCACGAGAAATGAAAACATATATATATGAATGTTCAAAAACTTGTACACAAATATTCATGGCAGCATTACCTACAATAGCCAAAAAGCTGGAAATAACCCAAATGTCCATCAACTGATGAATAAATAAACAAAATCCGGTATATCTATGCAATGAAATATCATTTGACCATAAAAAGGAATGAAGTACTGATTTGTGCTGCAACATAGATGAAGCTTAAAAACATTATGCTAAGTGAAAAAAGCCAGACACAAAAGTTCACATATTGTGTGATTCCATTTATGTAAAATGCCTAACATAGGCCAATCTTCAGAGACAGAAAGTAGATTGGTGGAGGTCAGGGTCTGGGAAGAAGAGGAAATAGGCAGGGATTGCTGATGGCCACAGGGTCTCTTTTTGGGGTGATGAAAATTTTCTGGAATTGGATAGCAGTGATGGTTGCAGAACTTTATGAATCTACTAAAGGCCACTGAATTTTACTCTTTTAAGGGTGAATTTTGTGGTATGTGACCTGCGTCTCAATTTTAAAAGAGAGATATGATATGTTTGCACATCTGAGTTATAGACTCAAGTTCAAACTGATATATATATATACATATATATATATATGTGTGTGTGTGTGTGTGTGTGTGTGTGTGTGTGTGTGTGTGTATCACTTTTATATAGACCTGGCTCATAGTAAGAGCTTGAAAAATAGAAGCTATTATTAGAATTTAACTCAAGGCAGAATCTGATCATTACCAAAGTGTCAACAATGCAATTCCCCATGAGGCACAAACTGGTTGCCATCTTGAGGCAAATCAAAATTCTCTTGGTTTCTGTTCCCAAAAACTGAAGAAATCTCTCTCCCCTGATGTGGGCCTGTGACCTGGGGAAGGAAGTGCCTTTTTCTTTCCCCTGGAGGGTTCTTAAAGAACCAGGCCAAATAGCAGCGGTAAAGGTAAGATCCTCTAACTCCTCCCGACTACTTACAAGCAGGACAGAAATCCTTTCTGTGCTGACATCAGGGCCCATCCTAGAAAGGAAAATGTCTCCACTTCAAAGTTTCTGGTACTGTCATATGGGCAGGAGAGTGGGAGGCTGGGAGCAGAAATGTGTGATTTAAAGGATTTAGGTGTTTTAAGGGACTAACAGAGTAAGAATGGACCAATGAAAGCAGTAAACTAATAAGAGTCAGAGTAGCATAGCTGATGTAAGCAGCTCATATAGGGAGCAGGGAAAAAAGAAAACGTACTTGAAAATGTCCTTCCAAGTTCAAAAACAAGCCTCAGTTCTCCTCAGTAGAGGGAAAGCCTTAAAATAAAAAGACTGTGGCACAGCTCCGAGACGAGACATGGGTCCTTTTCTTACAGCTGTTAAATGTACAGTCTCCCTAGGACAGGAATAATGTTATTACCCTGGAGGGGGTTCCATTATGATGCATACTGGTTCATATTTTAGTTTAGAGCAAAGGCTCTTAAGAGTGTGACTTATTTCTGCAAGAATATAAAGGACTTTGAGAAGAATAAAAGTAGTCAACATTATTATGGGGCATTGACATAGCAATTTGCTTGCAAATGATTTTAAAAACTACTGCTAATAATATTCCTTATTGTATATAGTACTCTCAACAAAGCCACCTTGTGTAATCAAATTAATACAAGGCAATAGAAAGGGAACAGAAGAACCTATAGCATTATCAGCAATGACTACAATTAATACAAGTACATAAAATAATCCAGTGGGACCATTGAACAATCGTGGGCTATGAAACCATTTTTTCCAAGATATATCATTTAGTGTGGTTGTGCAGTAGAGTACTGTAATGGGGGACAATAGTATTTACTAAGGAAAGAAATTGATTCAAAGACTGAAAGCTCAGTGATGGAGGGTCATCTGTGTTCTTGACTTGGGGGTAATGTCCTTTACTTTACCTCTGATCAAATCACAACCCAGAATAACCAGCCAGTGGAACACCAATGTCACTGTTGTCAGAACTACTGTAAATCTTCACCTGAATGAGAATGTCAAGGTCATTGCTATCAAAAGAGCACAACAACAATACAGAAAAATACCTGCAATAAGTTATAAAGGAAATCATGATACACTCATACAAACACACACACACACATATACACATATATCACTCACACAGGAAACATGCTTTTTTTAAACACTGCCCATAGGTAAAGTGTGAAGCATTCCCATTGTACATTGACAAACAGTGAATGCCAGTTCCTACCAGTGACCGAGAGCCCAGATTTTATATATCCATGGAATTGAGTGAGGCTGTCCCCCACCTCTAGTTACATCTTTGAAAAACTCAGTACATAAGGAAGTTTTGCAGAACAAAACCTCACACTGAGTCCAATTAATCACCTGATCCAACTCCTCTAGTTCTCCTATCACTGCCCAGATCACCAATGGATAAAAACATTGCCCAATAGGTCTCCTCCATTTACACAGCATCCTTGAGTTCCTAATAGAGGGAACCTACTGAGCTAGTAATATGTATCCCAAACTGTCTGCAACTTCCTCTTAACCTGGTCCTCAGTCTCTACTGGTTACCTTTTAAAGGACACGCGTTCGGCCTATTCAATCAGAAGTAGGGAACTAGATTAGACAGTGATGGAAATTTTTTTAATAAGGCACCAATGTTTAAAGAAATTGAAAGGGTAGGGACTAAAAGACTCGTATGGTAACAAGAGTCTTATTTTAAGAATTCACTAGACCACGTCAAGGAATCCCACTTGGAAAACATAACGAGGGGTCAACCCAAGCCTGTCTGTAAGAATGTCTCAAAAAATGATGCGGTCAATGTACCCATGCTCTTAAAACTAGACTGGCCTACCCATACATGATGCCCCTGCCAGACCAGAAGAACAGTCTTCAAACACCAGTAGATAGATGTTCAAGCTGTCACTCAGGACTATCTTTTCCAACTCCACATTCCTTGCTCAATTCCCATTGCTTTTCTGTGATAAAGTCTTCTTAGTTCTAAATATGGGCTCAATAACTCCAATTATAACCCTTCCTTTGTGTCCTCCAGATTTGGCATTTACCTTGGTGGGTGGAGTGGTCTATAGGAGCCTACATCCCCCACCCCCAGTCCCCACCACTGTCATGAATACAATCAGTCTCTTCCACCTGGGGCTTTCCCTGGCTACTGCCAGTGTTTATCTCAGCCATCACTGATTCCTTCATAAGGTCAGGGAGGACTCAGGCATTTAAAAATA
>NW_012148230.1:3117293-3120323 GCF_000956105.1 Propithecus coquereli | reverse complement strand
CAGATGTGTAGAGAGCAAATATGGTTTTAAAAATTATATTCTTATGTAGGGTTTTGTTTTATAAAGATGTGAGCCTTTAAATTAGACAAATATTATTATGTCAAAATCTCATTTTATTTCCAACTTTTGCCACTTATAAAATAACAATCATTTGATGCTTCATATCAAATTAGTGGCTTCCTCCTCCCATATGGTATTTATGGTCAGACTTATCACATTTAAATTATCCATTCCCATAATTATGTACACCTAGGTTCCCTCCACTAGCAGAAATGCTTATTTCTGTTTCATATTGCAGTATATTCTCCTTTCAACTTGAAGATAATTATTATGTATATTTTAAATTCTTGATCTCTCTCTTCCATTCATTCTGGTTCTGCATAGGATGTTCACTGTGTCTCTTTTTTCTATTATTCTATTTACTCTGCTTACTTTGCCTGTGACTCTTCCTTCTTCTGGAGCTATCTTGGTAATGTATTCACCACATGGGTTTGATCTCCCCTGACTGCTTTCTGCTTATCAGGTGACCTTGCACCTAAAGAAACCCTTCATTCCTCCTGCCCAAACACTGCTTTTCTCTGAAGGCTTTTATCCTCCAGTTATCACTGCCTAGAGCTGAAGGTGTGTGGACCTAAAGGGAGGAAATGCCTGACAGTGGGCTGAGCAGCCTACCCCATGCACATCTTCTCTGAACCCTACCCACTGCTAGGCTGATATTATCTCACCATCTCTTTCCCCATCTCACCATCTCTTTCCCCACACAAACAGAGTGGGGGGCTGAAATATTTCCCTGTTCCACTATGGTAAAAAAAGAGAAAAGTACCTTTTAGCTATTGCAGGCAATGTAACAGACAGCCAAGTGTACAGCGAGATTCTCCCTGCCTGTGGCAGCCGGCCCTTCCCTACCTCCATTTGTCATTCCCTACACTTGATGCCACACTTACATGTAACCTTCCAAGGGTTTCTCATATGGATTGTGTTAATTCACCACCTTTTCAGGATCTGGACACAACCTCAGGTCTGGATTTGTCTTCCCGACTAGACTGTGAGTCCCTTTGAAGCTAGCTGCTGGGGTCACTCCATATCCAAACCCTCAACTCCTACCTCAATGTCTGGCAAATTGCACACAACCAAAAAAATCTGTTGGATGTTGTGAGTTGAACTGTGT
Source organism: Propithecus coquereli (assembly GCF_000956105.1). Classification (NCBI taxonomy): domain Eukaryota; kingdom Metazoa; phylum Chordata; class Mammalia; order Primates; family Indriidae; genus Propithecus; species Propithecus coquereli. The sequence goes on along the minus strand of NW_012148230.1, from coordinate 3,119,155 downwards.
TACCCTCCCCACCAAAAAAAGATAAGCTGAAGCCCTAGCCCCCAGAACTTTGGGATGTGACCTTATTTGGAGATAAGGTCTTTACTGAGATAATCCAGTTAAAGTGAGGTTATTAGGGGGACCCTAATTCAATGTGACTGGTTACCTTACAAAGAGGGAAAACTTGAACATAGAGACAGACACACAGAGAGGGGAGATAATGTGAAGAGACACAGGGAGAAGACAGCCATCTATAAGCCAAGGAGAAAGGGCTGGAACAGATCCTTCCCTCAGAAGGAACAAGCCCCTCCAACACCTTGATCTTGGACTTCTAGCCTCCAGAACTCTGAGATAAGAAGTTTCTATTGTTTAAGCTACCCAGTTTATAGCACTTTGTTACTAGAGCCCTAGGAAACTAATACAGTAAATGAATTAATATAGGAATGTGCTGAACAAAAGGACAGAATGCAGACAGTATTAAAATAGTATGAGGTAGAAGAAAATTTCAAGAAGGATTGTGATTCTCAGAGCCAGATCCTGAAGATGATGTGGTAGCATGAGACAGAAAAACGTCCTTTGGACAGGACAATTAGGAATTCTATTTTGCTTTGTTTCTTAACGTTTTCAATGAAATCAGTTTGTTTTTTTGTTTTGTTTTGTTTTGTTTTTTTTGAGTAAGGGTCTTCCTCTGTCACCCAGGTTATAGTGCAGTGGTAAGATCATAGCTCATTACAGCCCTGAACTCCTGGGCTCAAGCAATCCTCCTGCCTCAGCCTCCCAAGTAGCTGGGACTCCAGGCACGTGCCACCATGCCTGGCTAATATTTTTTTAATTTTGTTGTAGAGACAGGGTCTTACTTGTTGCCCCGGATGGTATCGAACTCTTGGCTTCAAGCAAGCCTCCTACCTGAGCCACTCAAAGTGCTGGTATTACAGTCATGAGCCACCACGCTGGCCCAAAATCAGACTTAGTGGGATGGTGGAGGCAGAGCCGAGTTACAAGAGAAGTCCAAAGAGAGATAAGATAGGTGGGAGGAGGATAAAAACTCTTTTGAGAGCATAAAAATGATAATTTTTTAGAATGGAGAAGAACCAAGTCTGTTTGTGGGTTGAAAAAAAGAAGGCAAAAGTGGGAGAAGGCTGCCAATACAATAATATACAATTAGAAAGTATAATGTGACTGCCTTCTGCAAGCTGTCTCTGTGCTCAGGCATGAACCACAGCACTGACAACTGCTTCCACTTTCATCACTGACACTTGCTACTGTCTGTATCAATAGACAATAGGCGAGAGATAGTGTCCTGTAGAGTGCACTTTACTCTGGTCCTTCCACACCTTCCACCCTTCACCTCCTTTTCTTTGGAAGGTGAGTCTGTCTGCATTCCATTTCTTCAGCACTGGTTCGTAAATTAGTCCCTGCTAAAATACCAGCTGGCTGGCTGGCCAGCCATGGCTGAAAGCATGATTGATGGACTCTATCATACACCTACACACACACTCTATCACACACACACACACACACACACACACACACACAAATTTGAACTATTGGAATCCAAATATTTGGCCCCAAAGAATACAATTCTAAATGATTCCTTGGGAAGATGAAAGTTTGGAGCTGGTGATATTTTAAGATGGGGCATTTATCTAACCTCTTTTTTAATTTTTTACTTTTTGTGATCTAGCACCTCTTGCATTATCCTGGATAGAGCTGGAGCCCACTCTACTAAGTGAAGTATCACAAGAATGGGAAAACAAGCACCATATGTGCTCACCATCAAATTAGTATTAACTGACTTAACTGACCAACACTTGAGTGCACATATAGTACTAACCTCTTTTAAATAATACTTCACACCTCTTCTACCTTATGCACAGTACTCT
>NW_012148230.1:3050007-3106673 GCF_000956105.1 Propithecus coquereli | reverse complement strand
CATGGGAGTCAGCTATCTTTACCAAGTGATGATTTCATTTCCTTTGAGCATATACATGCAGAAGAGGAATTGCTGGGTCATCTTTAAAGTAAGGGATACATTGTCTTTTGAAAAGAAGGAAAAAGAAGGAAACGAATATCAGGGTCAGTATCTGAATGCAGTTGCCAATGAAATATGATGAATAAATAGATGGGCTTCCAAATAGCTGTAAAGATCCAGCTACAACTAGATAGCATGTATACGTGGTAGAATTTTCCACAGCAATACCAAGAAGATTCATATCAGGCATAAAGAAATCAGACAGTGCATGGACTGATCCAGTGAGGGCTGGGGTGTCTGCAAGTTCTGGTAAAAGTCTTTGTGAAATGGCTACAGGCCATGAGTCCACATTGAAAGACAGGGGAGGTGGACACTGAGAATAAGCAAGAAGTTCATGGTGACAGCAAATTCTAGGATCATAATGCCAGGGTAAGTAGAAGAGAAGGAAATGAAAGACAGTAAGACATAAAAGAGGTTGGAGGTATGTAGATGAAAGGACTATGAAGCCAAGCTGATAAAAGGCCTCAGTGGAGAAAGAAAAACCCTTGAGACTGATGCCAGAGGGCAAAGGGGAGAAAGGAAGACCAGAAGGCTGATGTTGAGGAAGACAGGAAAATACCCTCTGCACCCATCACCTAGCTTCAACAATTATCAACATTTTGTCAATTTATAAGCATCTTCAATCCTTAACTTCAATGTGATGGAAAGCCTTGACAGGATTACTAGGGGAAATATTGAAAAGACGGCAAAACATTCAGTACCCCTAAAGTCAACTGGATAATCAAGAACACATGGTTGATAGAGGCCTGTGAGTTAACACTAACATTCTTCTTACTGATACAGCTGCAAAGTTGAGTATGAGTATAGTAGTGTAGTGATAGTTCCACAGTGATCCAGAAACACCCAGGCTATCTCTTTACATCTTTATTTCCTCTCTCTTATTCTCTCCTTCAGAGATTCAGAAAATAGGTAAATGCTAACTGGATGACTAATCCAATTTATGTAGTAGGATGTTTGTTTTTATAAATGCCATGTTAACTACAGTGTGTCATATGAGATAGTAAAGATATGCAAACCAGATTTTATTTTAAGTTCAATATTACTATGATTTAGAGAGTATGATTGGCAATTCTGAAACATGAAGAAAGCATTCACCAAAGATTTTAAAAATTATTTCTAAATTCCTATTATTTCTTCCATCTGTTCTCTGAGCTGTACATGTATATTTTTAACATGGTTCTAGTTTTGTCAATTCTTTGATAGTTTTCTCCGGGAAATAGTGAGTGAGTGAGTTCAATCAATATCCATTCTATTGCTAACCATTGGCCTTTTGTTAAAAAAAAAAAGTTTTCGCTGTCCTTCACAGGGGAAAGAATCCAGTTCATGTATCCTATAAAATTTAGAGGCAAAGAATCATTATTAAGGAGTTTGACCTATAAGTTAATTTATGATAAATTTTTGTATCATATTTGGAACAGATTTTGCATTCCAATTATCCTTTGAAAAAATAACAGAAGTCTCTCCCCACCCCCAATTTAAGGAAAACTTAGTTAACTTTTAATTATACTGGTCAGTGCCTCTGCTTCCATCCTTGACAGAGTAACTGACATCAAACCTGTCTCTCTCTATAAATAACTGGGAAATTGAACAAAATACGTGAAGCAATTATATGCAGACACTGGCCAATGGGAAGCCTCAGATTGTGTGATTCTTGAAAGAAGGGAAACAACAGAGGATAAGCCCTGAACTATCCCTAGCTTTCTGCAGAGGCACTTTCCAAGCTGTGATACAGGGAAGAGGAACTCACACAAGCACGATGTTCTCACTGAGCTGAGGAAACAACAGGGTTTGGGGAGGCTGGTGCAGTGGGATTTATGGGCCAGAATATTGCAGAAGAGACAACCATGCATAGAATTATCTCCAGATATCTTTATAGGGGTCCTCTTCAGTCTTTGGTTGAATATCAAGATGTGCATGTATTGGGTGAGACTCCACAAGGCTGGATAAAAAACAATGGCCAGGAAGCAGTAAGTAACCATTCTCAGAGTCCAGATCTCTGAGAGATGTTGGAAATCTGGCCAGGTAGAGTAAAGAAACCTGATTGACCAACCAGGACATTTAGGAGTGATACCAGATGTGTCACCCTTTAAAAGTAGGACTAAAGTAACCCTAGAATAAAAGCCCTTTTAGAAACACTCTAAAAGCTTGAAAACAATCCTCAAAAGACCCACAAGTAGCTTACTTGCTTGTTAAAGGCTTTAAAGAAAAGCCAAAAAAAAATTTGTATGTTCAACATAACATTTACTATGTCCATCAGCCCATCAAAATTATTAAACCAGTAAAGAAGCAGGAAAATACAATACTCCACATTCTAGTAAGGTAGTAATACCTAAATGGTTCCTAAAAGGAATTATTTCTGCATTATTATGAGAGCAAGGTTTGTTAAGGATGGTATAGCCAAGGAAAAGAATCATTAGTTAACTTGTGTCTATGCCTCAGCCCACAATAAGTTCATTTTTAACATTAAAAAAAAAAGTAGTCTCTGAGAAGAAAGACAGTACAGATTAATTCTCATGTGCAAACATGGAGGAATTATTCAAACTAAGGGGGAAATTTTGCTAAAAATGCTACGATAGACCTGAAAAGAACTATGGCATCTCTATAGTGTACATTTGTTTGAGTGACACATATTCATGTTTTTTCAAACTTGTCATATTTGTTGTTTCTTACTGAATTCATTACGGTGGCCAGAATTGAATTCTCTTTCCTACAATGGAAGGTGATCTAATTAAAAGGCCCTACATTCTCTCTCAGAAAAGAGAAGAAAGGAAAATGGAGAAAAATAAACATGGATTAAAATTCAGAGAAATTAAGATAGAATTAGGATAGGAAAATAAATAAGTTATATACCACCACCACCTTACAAAAAGTGATCTGGTTGCCTCAGGGAAATAATGTAACTAGCTGTCTGTTTTGTTCCCTGATGATAGTGTGAAAATTTCCTAATGGATCTGTCTGCATCTGACTTTTGGGCTACATATTTATTGTTGGTTACATCGTTGCTAAATTACTAAGATTACTAAAGTTACATGGTCTTCCTTTCCAAAATACATTCATAGAAATGTTTTATAAAATATATTTTAAAATTACAACCATATCACTATGTTAGAAAGAAAGAAAGGAAACAAAGAAATTAAGGAGAGAGAGAAAAGAAGGGATAAAAGGATGAAAGAAGGGAGGGAGGGAGAGAATACTAAGAATATTTTTGGCAATAAATCTGAAAACAAATGAAATAGATAATTTTATAGAAAAATAGATATTACAAAAACTGATACCTGAGTAAGGAGAAAATCAGTTATCTTATAACAATAAAAGGAATTCAATTAAAAGTTTTTAAATCTACCTACAAATTAAGCACCAGAGCCAGAGATTTAAGTTTTTGTCTTCCAAAATTTTCAAAGAGCATATCTTTACCTTAGGTTGAAGGGGAGAAAACAAAAATTCTTTTGAGAAAAATTTTTTTAAAACCCTAGGATAATCATAAAAAATGTGCTAAAATACCAAAGGCAGAAAAATACTAACTAGTCAAATAAAAGAAGATATTTTATCTTCAAAGTCACAAATAAAATATTAAAGCTAATTTTCAGCAGAAATGATAAAAACCAGGAAACGAAGGAGTAAAATCTTTAAAGTACTGAAAAAAACTGCCAAACTAGAATTTCATATCTAGAAAAGATATTCAAAAACAAAGGTAAAATAAATGCATTTTTACTACAAATAACAAAATATTGCCAGTATACCTGCAATAAAAAATTTGCTAGACACATGTAATCACATAAATGCAGGAATCACATAAATGCACCTAAAAGGAGAAGCAATGGAAAAAGTAAAAATGTGGTTAAATATAAATGGCTATTGACTTTTAAAAAAAGAAATAAAATGCATGATAAAAATAATGTAAGAGGTAGAAAAGCTGAAAGATTTCATCCACACCACACCTGATCTACAAGAAATGCTATAAGGGGTTCTTCAATATGAAAGAAAAGGACATTGGTGAGCAATAAGTAATCATCTTAAGGTAGAAAACTCACTGATTATGGTAAGTACACAAATAAAGGATACTCTGTTGCTCTAATTACAGTGTATAAACCACTTATATCTTGAGTAGGTAGACTAAAAGACAACCCTATCAAAAATAATAACTACAATAACTGAGAGACAGTATAAAAAGATATAAATGGAAACGATAAAAAGTTAAACAGTGATAAGTGATGGAGGATGGAGTTAAAGTATAGAATTTCTTACACTTTCTTACACATTTCTCTTTGCTTATTTGTTTATTTGTTTGTAAGCAGAGTTAAGTTGTTATAGGTTTAAAATAATTAGTTAGAAAATATATTTTGCAAGCCTCATGGTAACCTCAAATCAAAAACCTATAACACAGATACTAAAAATAAAAAACAAGAAATTAAAACATACTACTAGAGAAAGTCACTTTTAAAATAGAAGAGAGGAAGGAAAGAAGAAGGAAAGAGAGGACCACAAAGCAACCGGAAATCAAATAACAACCTGGCAGTAGTAAGTTCTTACATATCAATAATAACATTGGATGTAAAGGGACTACACTCTCCAATCAAAAGACATAGAGTGTCTGAGTGTATAGAAAAAGCAATATCCAACTACATGTTGTCTGCAAGAAACCCACTTCACCTATAAAGACACACAAAGACTGAAAATGAAGGGATGGAAAAAGATATTCCATGCAAACAGAAACCACAAAAGAGCAGGAGTAACTATACTTCCATCAGATAAAATAGATTTCAAGACAAAAACTGTAAAAAAGAGACAAAGAAGGTTATTATATAATGATGAAGGGCTCAATTCAGCAAGAGGATATACCAATTTTAAATATATATGCACCCAACACTGAAGCAAATATTATCAGAGCTAAAGAGAGAGACAGACCCTAATATAATAACTGTTGGAGATCTCAATATATCAAATAGCTGGGATTATATTTAACCAAAATGTAAAAAATCACTACACTAAAATCTGTGAACACTACTAACTAAAGACTTAAGTAAATGGAGAGATTCATCATGTATAAGAGTCAGCAAGTAAATTCATCAATAACCTCAAAATTGATCTATAAATTTAATGTATTCTTGAACAAAATCCCAGCAAGTTTTGTGAATTAACAGGCTTCTAAAATTCTGTATTTCATGTAAATTCTCAAATGCTTATGAAAACAGTACAGAGAACCTACAATACCAAGGCAATCTTGAAGAAGATAAACACTGTGAGACTTACATTTAAAGGTAACAAAGAAAATTTCAAGGATCTAAACAGTGATATAGAATAAAGTCACTAAGTAGACCACACACACTCAGCCACCTGATTTTTGAAGATGGCACTGTAGTGCAAAGAGAAAGAATTATCTTTTAAAAACTTGTGCTGGACCTTAAACTATAAAACTCCTAGAAAAAAACATAGGGGAAATCCTCTTTGACATTGGCCTTGGCAATGATTCCTTGAATTTCATACCAGAAGCTCAGACTACAAAAGAAAAGATAAACAATATGGGAGTACACCAAAGTAAAAAGCTTCTACACAACAAAGGAACCAATCAACAAAATGAAAATGCAACCCAAGAATTGGAGAAAGAAATATTAGCGAGCTATATAACTGGTAACAGGTTAATATCCAAAATTTATAAAGAACTCATACAACTCAATAGCAAAAGAACATGTAACCCAACTAAAAATAGACAAAGGATCCGAAAAGACATTTCTCCAAACAAGACATAAAAATGACCAACACATATATAAAAAAAATGCCTAACATAACTAATAATCATGGAAATGCAAATAAAAATCACTATATCACATCACACCCATTAGGATAGTTATCAAAAAGACAAGAGATAACAAGAGAAAAGGGAAACTTTGTAGACTGTTGTGGGAATGTAGAATGGTGCAGCCATTATGGAAAACAATATGAAGGTGCCTAAAGACATTAAAAATAGAATTATCATATGACTCAGCTATCCCTCTTCTAGGTATTTACTTAAAGGAAATGAAATTACCACCTTGTAAAATTATCTCCACTCCAATGTTCATTGCAGCATTATTCACAATAACCAAGATGGAAACAACCTAAGTGTCCATCAATGAATGAATGGATAAACTGATGTATGTGTGTGTGTGTGTGTGTGTGTGTGTGTGTGTGTATAAAATAGAATATTATTCAGCCTTTAAAAAAGGAGGAGATCTTGCCATCTGCATAACATGGATACAATAAGCTGGACATAGAAAGAAAAATATTGTGTGAACTCACTCATGTGTGGAATCTAAAAAAAAAAAAAAAGGGTCAAATACCCAGAGATAGAGAATAAAACTGCAGTTTCAGGGGGAGGGGAGAGGTGGAAAATGAGGAAATGTAGGTCAAAAGGTATAAAGTAGCAGATATGTAGGATAAACAAGTCTAAAGAGCTAACATAGAACATGTAGATATATTAATAGTTAAAAACAGTGTATTATTTTCAGGATTTCTGTTAAATGAGTAGATTGTAGCTGCTTTTGCCATGGGGGAGAAAATGGGTAACTATATGAGATAATGGATATGTTCATTTTTTTCACTGTAGGAACCATTTTACTATATATATGCATCTCATAACATGTGGTATAACTTCAATATACACAATAAAATTTATTTCAAAAATTGTTTTGCATCAATACTAAAATATGAATCTAGAACTCTATCTCCTACTATACACAAAAACAATTTCGGATGGACCGCAGATCTAAATTTGAAAAATAAACAAAAAGTTTTTCAAGAAAACATTGAATATACATTCATGACCTTTGAGTAATTAAAGATTTCTTAAACTAGAACACAAAAGACATTAATCTTAGAGAAAAATGATAAATTTGATTATATTAAAAATAAATAATTCTGTTTATCAAAATATACCACTAAGAAAATAAAGATAACCCACAGAATGGGAAAATATAATTAAAATATATATACTATGCATATACACACACATATATATCCAAAAAAGGATTTACATCAAGAATATATAAAAATTGTGGCCGAGCGTGGTGGCTCATGCCTGTAATCCTAGCACTCTGGGAGGCCGAGGCGGGTGGATCGCTTAAGGTCAGGAGTTCGAGACCAGCCTGAGCAAGAGCGAGACCCCATCTCTACTGAAAAATAGAAAGAAATGATCTGGACAACTAAACATGTATATATAGAAAAAATTAGCCAGGCATGGTGGCACATGCCTGTAGTCCCAGGTACTCGGGAGGCTGAGGCAGGAGGATCGCTTGAGCCCAGGAGTTTGAGGTTGCTGTGAGCTAGGCTGATGCCACAGCACTCTAGCCCGGGCAACAGAGTTAGACTCTGTCTCAAAAAAAAAAAAAAAAAGAATATATAAAAATTGTTACAAATATAAAGAAAAATATTTACATAGATATGAATAAAAATATAAAGACTTGAACAAGCACTTCACAAAAGAGGATATCCAAATATTTAATAAACGTATGAAAATGTTTTTCATATGTTTTTCCCTTTTTATTCACCATCAGGGAAGTATAAATTATTAAGCACAATGTGTTATTATTACAAACGTATTAAAATGGCTAAAATGCACCAAGTATTAGCAAACATGTGCCTAGTATTGGTAACTATGTGGAGCAACTGGCCTCTCATATGTGCTGATAGGACGAAAAGTGTCCTAATCACCTTAGAAGTCAGTTGGCAGTGTCTATCAGAGCTGAACATCAACAACTGCACACCTGGGTGCATACCCAACAGAAATATGTACATAAATTCACAAAAAGACATGTATAAGAATGTTCTTAGCAGCACTGCTTGTAATAGCCAAGAACTGGAAACAATGCAAATGTTCCTCAATAGAATAGTAGACAATTTGGTATTTTCATAGAATAAAATACTAGATAGCAATGAGAATTAATAAACTTCAACTATTAGCAAATACATGCAAGTAGTTTTTTATTATACACATGGTGTTGAGCAAAGGAACCTTAGGTACAAAAATCATATAATGTATAATTCCATTTATACAAAGTCCAAAAGTAGGCAAAATTAAACTCTAGCACTAAAAGTCAATTTAATAACTTTGGTGGGGGCAGGTGACTACAGGTGGAAAAAAAGGGCTTCTGGTTGTTGGTTATGCTCTGTTTCCTGGTCTGAGGGATTGTGAAAATTTCTCCAGCAGTGTGCTAATGTTTTGTACATATTTCTCTGTATGTTCTTCTTAAAGAAAAGAATCACATTTCCTCTATTGAAAGGATCTAGAAACAACAACCAAATTGTCTTAGTCAATTTTGGCTGCTATAACTGAATACCAGACACAGGATGGCTTAAACAACAGAAATGTATTTCTCACAGTTCTGGGGGCTGAGGAAACTAAGACCAAGGCACCAGAAAGTCTGCTGTCTGATGAGGACACTCTTCCTGGTTGAATATTGAGAATATTGCCATCTTCTTATGGTATATTCAGTTGGCTGAAAGCAAAATTATCTCTCTTATGTTTCTTCTTCCATGAACACTAATCTACCCTCATGACCTAATTACCTTCTATTAATAAGTTACCCACTTCCTAATACAATCCCATTGGGGGTTAAGATTTCGACATATGAATTTTGAGGAGACACATTCAGTTTATAACACAAATGATAGGAATCAACACCTCTAGTTCCCAGATTGTGGTCTCAAATGACCAATTTCAATTGGAAGGATCCAGAACTCCTTGGAAAAGTGCATGCTTTCAAATCTGGGGCAGAAACGAACCTAGGACATGTTGTCATAAAAGATATCCAGGAAGCTATTGATGACTACTACAGTTCCATCCAAAGGACTCAGAAACCATCAAGACTGTCCAAAGATGGATCCAGGGCCAATTACATAATTTTCGGAGCAAAATGAAATTGTGGAGCCCTTTGTTCAAAACACAGGGAAAAAATTGCCATTAAAGGCATTATAAGCATTTTTCTTTCTTCTACAGTCTGTCTCTCAACTTGTCATAATGTTTCTTATTTGCTATTTAATGTCATTTTAAATAATGACAAATTAAAATTTTACATTATTAGCATATATTTTGCCATTCTTCTTTATATCGTATAATTCCATTCTTAAATACAAATAGAAAATCATTTAACCCATAGGCAGAATTGCTGAAAATGCACAATTTATACTTCATAGCTGGTATATTCATATGTATTTCATTCTTACCAGGACAGTATAAACACTGCACAAAATTAACTCTTCTATTTTTTATTTTACTTCTTGATAATGAGCACTTTTTATCTACACTCTCTACCTTCAGCTTACTGACGAGTAAAGAATAACTGAAAGGAAAAGAAACTATGAGTTGCCCTCTTTCCCTTTCTTTCTATGTTGTCATTTTTTCATCTTTGTAAATCTTTTCATAATATAGGTAAGGAATTTTAGCAAGAAAAGATACCACAGGTTTCCTTGGTCATTCATGTTTCTTAGAATGCTACTGCCTTCTTTGGGTATTAGAAGCAAGTTCTTATTTAAATGGAAGGTGTGGCTTCTCAGGACTGTCAGCGCCCTGTTTAGACACGGACTCTACATACTGACCTTGTATTTGCTCTGAGTTTCACTGAACTCCGTCACATCGTGGGTCTACCAGAATTCTGTGTCCGTGGCACTGTGAACACCATAAGCAAACAAGGCAGCGAGGTACAGCAGACACAATATATCCTCTGCTCAGGCACATGCTCCATTGTCCCGTCATACTTCAATTAGAAATCACAAGTTCAAAGATAAAATTATTAAGAATCTAACAATGGAAGCAGCAGAGCATTAAGTATGTGCCTGTAATGACCCTCAAAATGATGTATCTATGTCCTGATTCCCAGGACATGCAAATGTGGCCTTATTCAGTTAGGAATCTTGAGATGAGATCATCCTGGATTATGCAGGTGGGCACTAAATCCAATGTCAGGTATCCTTACAAGAGACACACAGAAGAGAGACACGCAGAGAGACGAGGACAAAGCCATGTGAAGACAGAGGCAGATGTTGGAGTTATGCAGCCACAAGCCAAGAAACACACAGAGCCACCGGAAGCTGGAAGAGGCAAAGAATGATTCTCTGTTAGAGCTTTCAGAGGGAGCACAGCCTGCCAACACCTTGATTTTGGACTGCTGGCCTCCATACCTGTGAGAAAATTAATTTCTGTTGCTGTAAGCAGCTCAGTTTGTAGTCATTTGTCACAACAGCCACAGGAAACTAACACAGGGTCCTTCCGAGTGAGGGGCCTTGTGGGACTACACACGCCACACATACATAAATCCTGCCCTAGATGGAACCGCTAGGATTGCTCAAAAATGGAACAGTTTAGACAGTAATGACAATAATAAATTAGAATATGAATACACATCAAATATGTTTAAATCACTGAGTTGAAAATGCTGAAGATCATCTCTGGAGGATGTTGTATAACTAACACTTTGTTTTAGAAACCGATAAAGGAAAAAAAATCAACAACTTATCTTGTCTCTGCAATACAAATTGTAACTTAGAGTAATTAAATAGTTGATAAAGGAAAGTTCTCCATGGAGATATATTTCAGCTAGTAAATGAAGAATGATATAATTAGAATATCACCATTTTGGGCCTCTATTGAATTAATGGATTCAGGCAATAATCATCAAAGGCTGCTGACATTACACAGAGATAGAACTATCATTCTGTGATTCTGAAGTAAAATGTATAATATTGTCTTTGATGTGGTCATGCAACTGGAAAAAAAAATCAAACCTAAATCTGATCAATCACCTAGATCTAACTTGCTATTTATAGGACATTCAAAGGCCAGAGGAACATGTTAAAGAATGCCATGAAAATGCATTCAAGAAATATCACACTTTGTTTTTTGTGAGAAACTTAATGGTACATATAATCTGGTTTTGCTTTTTGTTTTACGTAAATAAATAAATTAGAAGAGAAGCAGAGAGAGCGATAAGAGATAGAGATAAACACAGATTTAAACAGACTAAGGAGACATACCAAACCAGAAATGTATCGTTTCAGTTTTCAATTGTCATTCAAATAATAAACTGTATTCTTTTATTCCAATAGAATTTTGGTGTGAAATTTACTTGATAAACTGATCTTGAAAATTCAAAGAAGAACAAAGAACGAAGAAGATTTATGAGATTTTAAAGAACAACAATGATGTGTGGGGAATTTTTCCCATATTTAAAGATATTATAAAACTATAGCAATTAAAACAGTGCATATTGACAGGAATGATAGTCTAAATATTTGACAAGTACTGTAAGAGCACTAATCAGGCAGAACATCTTTGGCCCTGGTATCTTAAGCCCCTCAGTATGCCAAATATTAATCCTTTGATTTCAAAATTGTGGACGGGTTTGAGGAGAGGGCTGGATGTCAGTTGGAGGATAGAGGGAGAAACAGAGGAGGATACTCAGAGGTGGCAGAATAGTGACTCCTTACCAACTTGCACAGAAATTTTATAATATTTCAGTAGTTAGTATGGCCATATTCATGCATTTCAGCTAAATATAATCCTTGGATGTTGATGCAGACAACGAAATCAATAAAATCAGAATAGGGAGCTGAGAAATGTGTGCATATATTTAAGAACTGGATTTATCCCACATGTAGCATTGTAAGTCAGTGGGAAAGATAGCTATTCAGTAAATGATATGAAGATAATTAGGTATCTATTTGAAAAAAAAAGTCAGAACCCTACCTTGCTCACATATAAAATTAAAGACTCAGTAGCTTAAGAATCTGCATATTAAAAAATAAACTTTAAAACTTCTAGAAGAAATGTAGAAAATGTATTTTAGATCTCAATATAGGAAGAGAAACAAGAAGATAAAACCTAAAAGGGAAAAAATTAACAATTTTGATGATAGTAAAATTTAAACAGCTTTATAAATTCATAATATACACACATTTTTTAAAAATAACGCAAAGACAAGGAGAAGGTGTTCACTATCACACACATATATCGATATATAAAGACAAGAAATCTATTAGAAAAATGGTAAAGATTATAAACAGAAAAGGAAAGCCAAATTGTCAATAAGCATATAAAGAAGTAGAAACTTTCTTGTAATCCAGTAAATGCAAATTAAAACAATAAAGAAATGCCATTTTATAAACATCAGATGAGTAAAATATTTCAAAGTTGAAGACATGTAAATTTTGCTACATGAAAACTGCCATCTTTGTAGGTGAAAAGTGTGGTTAAATATTGGCAATTTCATATGGTTACCAATAGATAACCTATCATTTAGTATTTCTCCTCCTGTGTATAGCCTTTTGAAATTGGAGTTGTATGTAAAAACAAAGTCCTACAGAAAATAATTTGAGCAACTACCTTCTCAATAGCTAGTTCTGTTATAGATGCAGAGGAAAGATTTAATTCCTTACACAGAATGGTTGCTTGAGAGCAGTAGGGTTTAATTCTCGCAGAATCCTAGTAGAGAAGCTATAAAGAGAAACTCTTATACATGTACACAAGACATGTTTTAAAATATCCAGTGAGCATTGTTTTTTTTTTACTATTTATTTATTTTATTTCAGCATATTATGGGGGTACAAATGTTTAGGTTACACATATTGCCTTTGCCCCACCCCGAGTCAGAGCTTCAAGCATGTCCATCCCCCACACTGTGCGCACCACGCCCATTAGGTGTGAATATACCCACCCCCTCCTCCCCCCTCCCACGTGCCCAACACCAGATGAATGTTACTACTATATGTGCACATAAGTGTTGATCAGTTAATACCAATTTGATGATGAGTACCTGTGGTGCTTGTTTTTCCATTCTTCTGATACTTCACTTAGTAGAATGGGTTTTAATAGCCAAAAAAATTTAAAAGAAATATATATGCATAAGAAAGATGAATAAGTAGTATATTCATACAATGGAATACTAAAATGAATGAACTAGTTATAAATGTGCCTGAATAAATTTCAGTACTAAAATGTTAAGTGAAAAAGGAAGTTGCAGAAAAAGTATATCGAATAAAATACTTTCAATGAAAATTTTAATAACACACCAAATAATTGTATATACTGTTTTTCAATAAACATACATGTAATACAAGTATAAAAATAATGAATGGGAAGAATAAGCACAAATGTCTGTATAGTCATTACCTTTGGGAAGGGAGGCACAGGAAAAGATTTCAAGAGTAACAGTAAACTGTTATAATGTTATTACGTTCTCCGTAAAAGAAATTTGCAGCTTGTTAATTATTGTTAAATCTAGGTGTTAAGTACACTGAGATTTGTGTTATTATTTTCTGTACTTTTCTGTTTAAAACCTTTGTAATGTTTTGAAAATTTAGAAAAGGAAAAGGAGAATTCCTATCGTGATTAAAGAGAAATTGATATTATTTACTAAGCACTTATCATGTGCCTCATGCTGTGTTAAGTACTTTATGTGCATTACCTCGCCTAACCAACCCTCTCCACACCCTGTGAGAGAGGCCCTAACATCCCTTCCTCATAGATAAAGAAATTAAGACCAGACGCCTTACTCCAAGTTCTAATCTATTAGATTCAGAGCAGTCCCAACCACAAATCATTTTCTCCGTGATGACTAAAAAGAACAACGAAAACACATGAAGTTATTTTGAATTTTCTGAATTCATCTACCCAGTTATTCATTCTCTCAGTCATTTGTCCCTATTCATATCCAAGCTCCATCCCTCCCAACTTGTGTAACCCTGGGCAAATTATCCAAATTCTTTTTAACTCGATTACCCCATATGTGAGTGGAAACTTCCTTTGGAGCTGTTGACAGGATTAAAAACATGTAAAATATTTAGAACAGTGCATAGAACAAGCCCTCAATAAATCTTGGCAAATCTATATTTACTCATTTACACATTCATTTGCAAGTAACTATTTACGATTTACCAACCACAAGATTTGGCCCGAGGATACAGAGATGATGAATAAAACAGGGTCTGTGACCACAAGACATTTCTAACCTAGTGGATAAGACGCTCGTATGAACGCGTAAGTGCAATGAAGTGTTGTAGAGGCGAGTTCAAGTCTAAATGGGGTGCAGAGGGACATGAAAATGGATCAGTGTCACCTGTGAGGGGACAAGAAGGGTAAGGGGGGCAAGAATGTTTTCAAAAAGTGAGCTGATGCTTGAGTTGAGTCCGAGAAAATGAATCTATCATAGCCTAGCAGAGAGGAGTCCTGAATAAGAGGAGTGGAGGGAGAACATCCAAGCAGAAGACACAGCACAGGCGAAGGCAGGAGGCTGTGGTCCGAAGCAGCCTGTTTGGTCGATTGTTGAGGTGCCCGGGTGGGGTGGGGGAAGGGGTAGTGTCAAGGGAGAGGAGCGGAAGGACGTTTAAAGGCCAGAGTGTGAAGGACCTGCCTGGTAGGCTTCACTAAGTTTGAGATTTTCATCCTAAAGGAAACAGGAAGATGCTGAGGGATGTCAAGTGCTGTGGAGAGATTTGCGATCTGGAAAAATTAGAATGGCCGCTGGGATTCCGCACTTCTATATTTTTGTAATCATTTGATTCACATTTCCCTCCCTTACAAAACTAGAAACTTCATTAGAGTCCTATCCACGTTGGGCTTGCACAACATGATGTACACCCAACACAATTCGTAGTAAAATCTCATAAATATTTATTGAATGAATGGAGGAGGTGAGATCAGAAACAGGAGGCAACCGAAATAGAGTCAGTAAGTTGGAGCAGTGGCAACGGGGAGGAGGGGTAGACTGGAAGATGCTGGGGAGTGTGTAAGTGCAGTACCTGGGGACACACTGTGTTTGGAGAATAAGGGGGATTCTATCTCAGGTAACTTGATGCATGGTGGTTGCTATTCATTGAACCTGGGAAAAACGAAGGGGGAAGCAAGTTTCGTAGACATAGGAAATGGACCTCTGCTTTGTTTGGGAGAGACGGGGGGAGAGACAATATCACATTTGATTATTTTCTTTCTTCTTTTACATTCTTATACAGATGTCAAAAATATGAGAAGACATTTGAATTAAATAATTATTTCCCATCGACATTAAGGTTCTTATACATATGGTTTTAAAGACAGATGCCAAAATGGTAAGCAATATTTGAAGTAAAAGAAATATCATTATGATAAAGAAGGAATGAAATAAATAAAACTAAGAGAAAAACCTTTGAAAAATCGTGACATAATGAGGGGAAATTGAGGAGGAATGAATTATAAATGTGAAATGAAGTTTGTGTGAAAATAACATCATAAGGAGGAAGAGTGAAGGATCTATTTAATAGCACTTCTACCTAAAAATGGTGACTAGGCATTGCTTTAAGTTAATGGTGTCAGATTTTCAGCAGGAGTGATGTACCAGGTCTTCTCGGTTAGTGGAAGTCTGAATCCCAATTAGAGTATCCCCTGTTCAGAAAGCCCAGTAGGTGTCAAATGGGAACAGAAGACCTTGCATTAAGGTCCTTAATAGGGACCCTGATCCCACTACATTTTCAGCAACTTTCAAAATTGAAAGCCTGAATGCTGTCTCTAGAATCCTACCAATCAGAGCTCCTCAGTCATCAGGAGGCTCAAACTCTTTCTCAGCTAAAAGGGCCAATGAGGTGTACGAGTGATGACTATGTCAACATTCGCAAGTTCTAACTTCTTAGAAGCTCTTGCCCAAGTTTTATTTCCTCTTACTTGATTTTAAAGACTGTACACACATCTACCTTCTTCATAAGGGCTGTTCTAATCTTACGAACGAAAAGTAATTCAATTTTCTCTTTTCTGATTCTAACTCCACCTCTTCCCAGCTTCCAAACAATGAACATTTAATTCTCCATAAATTGCAGAATAAATATTGATTGGTGGTGTCCTTTTTGTGGTGAGAAAAATGTTGCATTTTTAACCACACCTGTTTTAAGTTATATGTTGTGAAATGGCCCCCAGCCATGATTCTTCCATGTGGGTGTGGAGCAGCGGCCATTTTTCTCCGAGTACAGTGGGAATAAGTCAGATTCCACTAGCATCATTGTTGCTTCTCAAGATCATTTGTTTAATGCACTATTGAATTTTAGGACCTTATCGAAAGGTCAACAGTGCAGTGAGAATTAAATAATTCTCAAAGACCTGCACATTCGTTGATAGTGAATCAATTGCACAAAATAATCATTCCTCAAAATATCCCATGAAGTGGTGTGTTCTCAGTGGCAGCCGTGTGAGCAACTGCAATCTGAGTCAACAGCTGGCTCACCCAGCCTGGGCTAGAAGGAGGAGGTACACGGGCCTGGACATTGTAGACGTGGAGACAGGAGAAGTCCAGCAGAGGATGCTCAGTAACAGCTGAGAAAGATGGCGTGGGGCTGTTAAACACAAAGCACGACAACGTGAGCCCCAAGGGACCCCACGTGAAATTTCTACAGTAATGAAATTTTCTTTCCCCACAGTCTCAAACGGAGACCTTTGTGAGCCAATGTAATCCAGATCGGCTAAACTCCACACACAGCCTCTCCCTGCAACGTTAAAAGCATTTCATGAAATGGCAGGATATGAAGTCTCAAGAGCAGAGTGTAGCAGGATCGCTTCTTCTTCTGGAACACTTGGCAGGAGAAGCTAAAGGATGAGGAGTCATCCAGGGGGCAGCATCCCTGTCGTTTGTGTTTCCTGCTGGCAGAGGACGCACCAACCAACATGAAACCAGGGGGTTTTAAATGTACTACACTAACAAGGCCCGTGGCCCCAGTTCTGCCTCTAGGACCTTAGATCCTGGGGGTGCAAGGCCCGTGACACACAAATATCACAAACAGAAGCTCCCACCCAACTTGTCACTTCTCTCATAAGTTAAGAACTCTTGTGCATCTACAGATTGAGGGTTGCATGTTATGTTGGTTATGTTTGTTGTTATTTGAGACTTTTATTCATTTATTTATTTATTTATTTGTCCTGAATAAACTTAGACTGTTATTCATACTCTTTAACAAAAGTCATTTTAAATGAGTGAGGGGGAGATGCTGGAGAAAGATCTAGGGAAGAACTTCCTGGAGTTGTAGCTTTGTGCCCAGCCCTCTGCTGCATGCTTCTTATACCTCCTTCCCCTCAAACCCACAACAACCTTAGGAGGCAGGCATCAGTTTCCCCATTTTTCAGACCCAGAACCTAGGACTCAGGTATGTGAAGTGATTTTCCCAAGATCCCTGATGGTGACTGGGGACACTAGAATATTACCTCAGGTCTCTCCAACTCCACCATCTCATGGTACCTCCAGCATGGTGCATTGGTGATGAGGGTATTCAGAAGAGTCCTGACTGTAGTGTGTATCTGGAATATTTCCACACCACCACATGGCCTCTCGAGATATTTGCACTGAAGGGAGGATAGCAAAGAGTGCAGTAAACCCAAGCCCCACGGTCGAGACATTGCATGGCACAGATGATGACAAAGTGAGTGATACGTGATTCAGGAATCACAAATTCTCATCTGTACTCTGATCTGTGACCAAGCTAGTTATTCACTCATTCATTTCATTATCTTCTTGCTTGTTCCAGATGTCACAGAAAGGTAGCCTTAGAGCCAAATTTGATTTGCAGACAAGTTCTGTTTGAATCCCCTCACCCTCCATTGTGCACTGTATTCTTAAATGCTTTTAGCTGCTAACATTTAAGAAATCAAGAGTTTTCACATCTGAAAAATCACTTTCCTGCTTTCCTCTAAACGTTAACAGAACTGGCAACGTTAGGTCTCCATTTCCACATAGCAAAGAGAAGCTGTAGGTGCGTGCACTTTTACACAGGGCTTGGCTCTGCCTCCAGAGTTCTCATCCCGCCCACTTTGCTCACTTAATGTTTCCTTTCTGCACATCCCTCATTCCTGTTAGAGTGTTTACATTCCACTCTTTAGGAAGTAAAAAATTCATGGAGGTGGTTCTGGGATGGGGACAGGATGAACAAGTTCCTTAACAATTCAGAATCTCAGTGTATTCAACAGTACCATGAAATTATGTTTGCTTCTTTCTTTCTAGGGCATTCTGAGAGCCTGTGAACTTTAGGAATTGGGGCATGAGGTGAAACTTCTTGCCCCTACTCTGTGACCTGAATGATATTATACAGCCCTTACCTCAACATCCGTTCCTTTGTTGAACAGCTACAATCCTTAGGAATTTTCTCGTTAAATTGAGTCCGAATATGCACCCCTGTAATATCTGCCATCTGATGATTCTACTTCCAGTGCAGTCCTTGGGAACCCACTTCACCTGCAAACCCATGAAATATTTGAGGACAGCTCTTGGCTCCTCTAAGCCTCCTCCTCAAGATCTAACATCGAGCACCTGCTGCTTCTTACAAGAGGCTGCTCGTGTTTCCCACAGTGGGCTGTGTGTGATTTCAAAGTTGTGTGACATGGGAATCAATGCAGACTCTATTAAAAGGGAGGGATGATGTCCAAAGAGTTCCTCCTTTTATATTATTACATCTTAAGAACATAAAAGTTCTGACTATAAAAGACAATCTTCTAAGCTCTTAGGACTGCATTCCCAGAGGGTTTGCACACCAGGATGCCTTAGTGGGCAGAAACTGTGTCTTAACCTGTGAACTACATAAAATTTCCACAAGTTTTCAGTTTCACAGTGTGTTTAGGATATTTCAGCCTTTTTAATAAGTATGTGCTCACATAAACCAAACTCAGTTTAAATCTATGATGACAAATTCTAAATTGCCTCCAATTTTCCAGAAGCAAATTCTAAGAGCATGTGTGCTGAATATCTCTTTGTGATAGTCATATCAAAAAGAGTATTACCACCCATTATGATACTCACCCAGACAGACTGTGAGCATCAGAGACATCCCAAATCAGGTTAGGACAAGGCAGGAGATGAAGATTAGGGAGTTTGGAGGGGCCAGTAGATAGTAAACTCATCCTTTGATGTGTATAATTTCATGTATGCTAAATATAAGTCTGGTTTTAAGTATATAGTTACTATTGATGTACTCTTAAGCAAGTTAAAAATCTATGGGGAAAAAAGCAATGATCCTTTAAAATAAACTTAAGCACAATAGAAATCAACGTTAGAACTATTCATGAGACTTCTAATTATACAAAAATTGGGGGTTTTTGACAAAAGGAGAAAAGTTTAAAAATAATTAATAAAAGCTCCATGAAACCCCTTTCTACTTGAAAACATATCATCACAGGGAAGTCTCTCAGACAAAAGTTGGGTGACCATAACCTTCCCCTTTCAATAACATTGTAGTCTGGCTACTGCTAAAAGTAAATCCCAAAAGTAATTTAAAGATGGGGGCGGGGGGTGGGAGGAATCCATCTGAGTTCAGCAGAACAGTTAAGGCTTTAAGGCTTCTGAGATAAGTACACTGCAGTTCCTGAATCAAAGTGTTGGCTTCTAGGTTCTCTAAAATCATAGTAAGCAAATCAGATCCCATAACTTCCATTTTCTGATAGCAAATTCCTGTACTAAATTTTAGCAAGAACATCCTGGTGATCCCTGAATTTCAGAGAATCCAAGGACATTACTAAGGTCACACAGCCAGTAAATGGCAGGGCCAGGATTTTAAAGTCAGCATGATCTGACTCCAAGGAACTCTGATACTTAACTGTTTTCACAATTGCATAGTATTGGTACAACTCAATTCTTTTGTTTGCACTATCCTGGAAACAGACTCTCTTTAATGGGCGCTGTGATTATATGAGTCTCAAGTTCCAGGGTCCACTGAACAAGACTGAGTGTAAGAAAAGTATGAGTAACAAGAGCAGGAGTGGCTGCACAACTCCAAGCAGGACCACTCAGATAGTTTTCGATGTATCAGGAGTTAGGCAACACAATGCTTCTCATTCAAAAATAAATGCTGATGGCATCGCTTTAGCACTGAATCAAGTCCCTCCTAAAAACAGTTCCAATCTTGGACCCTTTCAATTATGGGAGCCAACAAATTTCTTTTTGCTCAAGCTAGATCATAAGCTAGCTTATACATTTACTTTGTAAGGCTCTCATAAATACTAAACATGGTAATGGATAGAAAGTGCCTAGCACGTGTTGAAGATATGTAATAACAGGCACAGTTTAATGGTAGTGCTCTTCCTTTCCCAATTGTTTTCACTTCATTAAATCCCCACTTAAATTGGACATTATACTTTAAATGGTTATTAGTAATTTCAGTACGTTTAATTATTAACTCAGTTAATTATCATTTCTCATCTGATAGTATGAGGGCTCTTCTGCCTTCTTACGTTCAATTGCTAAAAATAAAAAAGGAAGGAAGAAAGAAAGGAACAAACGAACGAAAGACAGAAGGAATGAAGGAAGGGTGGGAGGGAGGGAGGGAAGGAAGGAGGAAGGGATCAGCACAGAAAATCTCTAGCTATGTGCACAATCTCTTTCCCAGCTGTCTCCTTATCCATATTGGAAACATGAACCAGGACTTCAAGAAGAAAGCATGAATTCCTCTATATTAATCTGTTATGTGGCTGAAAATAACAGAAAAAAAATTCAAGCCATTTTAAATTTTAAAAATAAAGAGGGTGATTACTAGATCACAGAATCAAAGCATAGAAAAGAAGTAGAGTGTTCCCAAGTTTGATTTAACGTGGGACTTAAAAAAGGCAAGTACACTCACTCTCTCCAGACCTCAAAAACTCTACTTTTACTCATTTTTTATCTAAGTTTCTGGTCTTTGTTGACTTCATTCTCTTAGCTTTACTCCACATTCTTGGGGAGCTGGTCACTTTGAAGTCGTATCTTTGCAGCTCAGGGTCCCAGGGAAAATAGAGAACATTCCTTCCCAACTTCAGCAAAATTGATTATATGAGCTTGGTCCACAGTCCTACCCACAAGACCAGAGAGGTACGGGTCTGTGATTGATAATTCTTGGAAAATCGCATTGCGTGGAAGAGCAGTTCCTTGGAGGAAGTGGAGGCTGTTAATAAAGGAGAAGGAAGAGATGCTGTCTGGAAACAAACAGCAATTGTTCACTCCATCTATTTTCCTCTCTTTGAGTCTGGAGCAAGCCTCAAGTGGCCAGCACCCTGATCTCTGTCTCTCTTCAGTGGGAAGCTGTCTTCTAAGTATTATGCAGGAGCATATAAACACACACACACACACACACACACACAGGCACGCTCCGTAAAGCCTCAAGCCCCAAAACCCGGAAGATCCCCAGCAAACTAAAAAGATGTATTTTTATTCCTTCTCTTGCCCAAGTTTTACTCCTAATCTTCTTCCTGGAGATTCCAGGAAATGAAATTGTTGATCAAAAAGAATATCTGTTAAACCTCTCTCCCAGTGTGGAAAATCATTCCATTGCATTCCAATCTCACCAGTCTGTATCATCCAACTGATGTTTGGGGTTTTTGTTTTCATATCTCTGAGAACTCTTTCACCCCTGGCCCCATGCTTTTTCCCCACTGTGCATCAAAGGCTCTTCCAGGAAAAAAAAATGAGGTAAGTAGGGCACTCAAAGAAGCCAAACTGAGAGGCTTTAGTTCCTCTGTTAGGACAGATGTCTGTTAGGACAGGGTCCTTATCCCTATTGTCGGCTCGCTTGAACTATGGGCATAGTAGTAAGCAAGGAAAAAAATGGCAGAAATATTGTACACTAGCTTTGCAATGTAGTTGAAAAGATGTATTTCTAAAAAATCAAATATTCCGGCTCATTATATCATCCAATGTAGAACTATGATGATTGTTCTTCCTGTATGTATTTAAATAATAAAAATATCGGGAAAAGGAAAACACCTGTAATTTACCACCCTTGCACAATTATTTAAATTCTTATGGGCATTCATTTAGTCTTATATATTGATTTTAAATTGCCTTAACAATTATTCTTGGTCCCCTTTAATTTCATTCAAAATCAATCTTCGAAAAGACATTGTTCTGAAAGCTGATGGGGCTGTTCATCAAATCACTGCATAATTATGCATGGTGGCAGTGTGACTTCCTGTCTGTGTTAGCATGCTGGTAAAGGCATATTAAATATACTAACCTGCATAATTCCCAGGCTCAGGCAAAAAGATTGGGCAAAAATATACAGAACAAAAAAGGTGAAGGTCAGAGATATCAGCAGAAGGATTTTACTTCACTTGAGACTTTTTTCAAAGAGATATGTAATCACATGCCCATCAAAGTGTGGTTTGTAAGTGTGTGCAGGGCAATAAAGATCTCTCCCAGTCATATTGCCAAAGGAGCAAAGAAAATGACTGTAATCAGATGAGGTATGACATTGATTGTGCCTAGTCTGAAGGCTGAATAAAGTATGAAACATACAAAAGGCTGCTCTTTCTATCTCCAAGGAATATTCTGGGTAGAAATGACGCTGTGTTCCCACGGTCTAGGCTAGTCTGCCTCCCTTTGTGGTTACCTGTCTTCATGTCCATTTCTCTCTGTAAGGAGTAAGCGCCTTGAGAGCTGGCTGACCATTCAGTCATCTCTGCACAGCACCTCATTCCCACCTCCAAGGACTCGCTGTGGTCTGCTTCTGCCTAGTTGGATGCTCGTCAGTGAGCAAGATACATGCATCTCAAACTC
The DNA here is from genome assembly GCF_000956105.1 of Propithecus coquereli. NCBI lineage: Eukaryota > Metazoa > Chordata > Mammalia > Primates > Indriidae > Propithecus > Propithecus coquereli. The sequence goes on along the minus strand of NW_012148230.1, from coordinate 3,084,081 downwards.
ATAAGTCCAACATCCATCTCCTCATCTTCCCCATCACACTGGCTCCTCCCCCCATTAACCCCATCCCACCGTCTCAGTACACAACAGTTTCACTATTCAAATTCCTCAGGCCAAATCCTGTAATCATCCTTAATGTCTCTCTCCCCTTCCTTTCCAAATAGTTAGCAAATCTACCTGACTCTACCTTGAAAACATATCAGCATTTACCACCTTACTGCTAACACCCTGGGCGAGGATGAGGGCAATAACCTCCTAACTTGTCTTTCTGCTTCCACCTTTACCCCCTCCCTTCCCACCCCAATACAGCTTTTTCTCAACACAGAAGCCCAAACCTAAGTCAGATCATGCCACTCCTCTGCCCTAAATTTTCCACGGTTCCCCACCTCATCCAGATAAAAGTCTAAGTCCTTTCAGTGGTCTGCAAAGCCCCACATGAGCTCTCTGATGTTTTCCACTACTCTGCCCTTTCTCATGCCACTCCAGCCACCCTGGCTTCTCCATGAGTATGCCAGGCACGTTTCTGCCTCAGGAATTTTACACTTGTTGTATGCTCAGTGGAAACACTTTGCCCCCAGATGTTTGCATGGTTTACTCCCTTTCCTCCTTTAGGTCTTTGCTCAAATTCCACCTTCTCTTCAAAGGCTTCCCTGCCCACTCAATTTAAAATCACAACTCCCTAACCCCCAACCGACTTAGTTTTTCTCTGTAACACCCATAGTCATCTGACATATTACATAGGCTAAGTATTTATAAACTATTTGTTTTCCCTTACTGGAATTCAAGCTCCATGAAAGCAGACTTAGTTTCAGTTTTGTTTTCTGCTTTATCCACAGTGCCTAGCACATGTTAGTGATAAATATCTGTTAATAAGATGCATGGTTGGTTGGATGGATGGAGGGATGAGTAGGTAAATAATTGGATGACTGAACTGATGAATATGTTAGCTCATTTCATATTTTTAAAGAAACTTTATCCATTGTTCTAGAAAAATTTTAGTTTTAAATTATACATTAAAAAAGGAAATCAAGTCAAATGACCTATCCAAATCTCAGAGGTAGTAAATTTAAAAACTGATTTAGATGCTAGGCTGTTTGACAAATGGGCTAGTGTTCTTCCTATGTTGCTAATTTCAAAACTCCCCCTAGATTAAACTGTAAATTTAGAAAAGGATTGAGATTAAATGGTTTGGGCAAATAATCACTTTTTAGTGTATGTCAATTGTGTTGTAGGCAAGCACAGTAGAAAAATTTGGTATAAAAAATACCCTCATCAACTTCAGACCACAAAACAGATTTAATTTCAACCAAATAATAAAAACAAAAGAGAAACAGATAGAAAAAAATGCACATTAAGGGATGAGTGTTCTTATTTAACTCTCTCTATACTGATAAAATATAAATAACTTTTCAATGCTTCCTTTCATTTCGTACTATAAGGATGGAGACTACATTCGACTGTCATCCTTTCCCATTTCTGATCAATAATGCTTTACAGCCGTTAAGGATTAATAGACACTAAAATTGGTTTCTCAGGGACATGACTAATCAGCAAGAGAAGCTGAGAGATGGCTTTAATGCAGATGGCTACATGAAAAGAGAAGGTTTTCAGGGAACACATCAGATCTTACCATTTTATGGTTAGGGCGATGTTTAGGTAAAAGAATGGAGGAAACATAGTGGTCCAAATCCCTTGCTTTGTCCCTTTGAGGGTAAAGGCAGGAAGCACATGGCCAGGGTATCTGCAGTTTATGGTTTAGGCTTGGATACTGCCCTCACCCACACCCCTCCCCGCCACTGGTGGTGTTCTTTGCTGTACAAGCGAGGGATGTATCTCTCTCTCTCTGGAGAGCTGCTCTTAGAACTATGTCACATGGAGGCTCGAGACTGATGAGTTTGTCCTGACAGCGAGGAAAGATAACAATTACAGAAGTAGTTACTGTTTCAAAACTAGGATGGAAGAGGAACATGAAAGTATCTTCTTCCCTTTTTTTTAATCATCACATAGCTGTGCGTTGTGTTCTGATGAAGCAGCATACTCTATAGGACAATTGGGAGGAACTGGAGAAGTCTATGGAAATGATGACTGTTATAAAACTAGGGACCTGGAGAAGTGGAAGAAAATGAGTACATGAAGTTAATATGGTTTTTTTCTCTTTTTTTATCATCCCATCGTTAATATTGAGAACTAACACAACCAGGAAGAACTTAGCAAGTATATGAATAAATATTGTTAATATTTTCAAAAACATATTCAAATAGCCAAAAGCAAAAAGATACAAAATCTCTCAACACTGTAATCTAGTACACTTGCTTAATTTAGTCCAAGTTTTGGTAAAAGGTATTTAGGCCATTACATTGATTTATCCATATGTAAATACTAGTATTTTGTGGTCTTTCTTGACAACAGGTAAGAATTCATTTCTGTACCTTCCTCCAACACATACGCTTTTTGTTACAGGTGTTTGGGTTTATCTTGTTTTTTCTCCATATTTCCACATTCCCCGATCACTCAAGTCTCCCCAAAGTTTTCATTCGCAGATAGTGTTTAACTTATTTCAGTTTTTCTCTCACTTGTGTAGAAGAGTCTATTTACAGCAGACTACCAGGCTCTTATCTTGGGGCTAATTATTCAGATGCTGGCATAAGTCTTCACAAACCATTCTCTAAACATTCTCTGTCACTTTATTGTAGATGAGACTTCACTATACCTCTACCAGTTTTACCTGTAGCACTTATGAGCAGCTTTTGTGAAACCAATGAATGAGAAGATGCTTATTTGTGTAAGAGCTCTCCAACTAGTGAGTTGCTATCTTGCTAAAAGCTATCAAGGCCTTCCTTGGTTAGTTCTCAAACCACCCACTGTGCTTCCCTACCTCGCTTCCAAGTTTCTTACTTCTCATTGGTCACCAATGAGGCAATAGGTCACTTCTCAAATAATACTGTACCCTTTCTCAAGGAGACCTCTCATTTATAATGTCATTACCAATATTGTAATATTTTGGATTAGAATGAGAAATCGTGTGATGAATTGGAAAGAACTTAGAGTCAGATCTGAACTGTGGGGCCAGATATGAACTGCTGAGTTTTATGGCCATGGCCAAGTCAGTTAACCTACAGACATCAGTTTTTACAACAGAAAATTGAAGGGATTGTATCAGATCAGTCTTTCCAAGTTATGCGTCTTATAGAACACCAGTTTCATGTAATAATAGTATTTTTAAAACTTCATTATTTTATTCATAAAGATTTACTGAATACCTACTATGTACTAAGAGGATAAACCACGCTAAATGATCCTGAATGTAAGCATGAAGACAAGAGAAAAAAAAGGCATAAAATTCAAAAGAAGGTAAGAAATATGGAAAATGTAATGACAAGATCAAAATTAGAGTGACAAAAGAAGAGAAAGAGTAGGTCAGAGGCAATATTCGAAAAGATATGATCTGATAATTTTCAAGAACTGATCAAAGACAGCAATCCAGAGATTCAAGAGACCATGTGTATCTCAAATAGAATAAGTTAAAAGAAAGCCCAAACAAAACACAATATAGTAAAATTGCTGCAAATCAACAACAAAGAGAAAAATCTTAAAAGAAGAAAAGAAAAAAAAAAGCACGAGATCACACACAAAGGAATAAGTTAGACAGTTGACATCTCGATACATTGACAGAATCCAAATAATCATGGAATAAAACCTCCGAGTTCTAGAAGACAATGACTGCCAATCTAGAAGTCTGTGTTCAGTAAAATATCTTTCAAGAATGGAGTAAAAATAAAGACATTTTATAGACATAAGGGAGCTCTTCAGCAGCACTAATTTAAAGGTGGTACCTCAATCAGACGGAAAGTAATTCCAGATGTGGAACGTGAGATGCAGAAGAGAATGAAATGAGATTATATTAATTAATATTGATTGCATAAAAATAGTAATAATAATGTCAATTTTTATTAGACTTGAAAATATGACACAATAACATAAATCAAGAAAGGAATAAATGGAATTAAAGTTTGAAAAGAACTTGTGTTACCAGGAGGAAAATCACGGTTTTGATTAATTTTAGACTTTGATGATTTAAGTATATTTGGGAAAAATCTCCAGAATAAGCACTAAAAGAAAGAAACAGTTCACACAACTTTCAAGCTAAGAGAGGGAAAAAGATAAAAATTGCTCATTCAATCAAGAATAAAAGGCAAGAAAGGAAAGAAAAAACAATCCCAGAATAGTCCTGGCACATAGAAGTAATTTTAAAATATCGGCATGATAAAGGGCTGCATTCATAAAGGAAAGACCGGATGAATGCGCATGCTAGCATTCCTGGGCTAGGATACCAGGTAAGAAGGAATCAGTTCTTGAACATTGCCTAGGTTAGAGGTTGTGATTTGGAGATACCGGGATAAGTGACATTGTAAAGTGGCAAACATCTGTATTTACCCTAAAATGTATAAAATCCCTTTGAAATCTTGCATGTGAATCCTCACCCTATATCCCTGCGTTGCACTTCCCTCGTGGTGAGCCAGATGAAAAGACAGCATCTGCATTCCACAACTCTGAGACACGTTTGGTGGCACCCTAGGATTTCCCCATTCCCCACATGTTTAGGCAAAAGGCATTTTAATTTTTCACTTCATTTCCGTATTTCTGAATGCTACTTACCACGTAAGATTGCATTTTCAGACTGCCTTGATCAGTAAAGGATTTTGAGTTGTGCCGGCCCCTCTCTCTACTAGATCCCCAGGCGGAACAGCTGCAAAACTTAATCTAGCTTTTGGTAATGAATTCATTCATCTTATTTGTATGCAACTCAGGGAGACTAACCCCAACTTTAAAGGAAAATGAATGCTGATCTTTTTAAAGAGAGTGAATATGGAGCAGCCTGATCCCTGAGAGGCTCCAAGAGATTGAAGTTGTTCAAGTCTCACCCTCAGGCCTTTACAAGGGTAAAGCCACACAATCAGGAAGAGATTTGACTGTCCTGTCAATCAAAGAAGCTGCAGCAAACCTCACTCATTCAGATTGATTAGCTGAAAGGGCTTATCTCAAGACAGGAAAAAGAACACTACTAAAATGAGCAGCTCAGCTCTGTCTCTTAATCTTTTGGAGCCTCAATTTACTCATCTGTGAATTAGGATGAATTCAAACATAATCATCTACAAGTCTGCGTCTTAAACTTTAGTGTGCATTGAAATTACCCAGGGAGCTTTTAAAACGGAGTGCTATGCCCACCTCCATAGTTTCCGATTCAGTAGTTCTCAGGCAGGGCCCAAGAACGTGCATTTCTGAAGCTGCTGGTACAGAGAACACACTTTGAAAACGCTGATATATAAGTTCTCTTTTAGCTATATTATTGTACTGTAAAGTGGTGCAAAATTCAAACTATGGAAATGTTTACTTTAATGTTAAGTTTATTTGCAAAATAGCTTTTGCTAATTTTTATAAGCACATGTATTATCAGACCATTTTTATGCACTGTAGGTAAGAATCATTTATAATTATTTTCATTATTTGCCTTTACTAGTTAGCAAAGAGCCTTGGCACACAGTTTATTTTTCTCGACAAATGAATATGAATATACCTTTACAGAAGCTATGTATTTAACATGCAAGATCAATTCTTTAAGTATGCAGTAAAAGTGGCCATTTATGTGTTCATGGGCACCAGAAAGAAATGTTCAATTCCAAAAATATACTTGCTTGACTAGTCCCTTACTTCTAGAATGCTTTTAGTCTTTTGGATGAAAACTGAAGTTCTATTAAAATGCAAATATCCCAGAATATGGAAAAAAATTAAACTTTATCAGTCAATTACCTATTACTGCAAGCTATTTTATCAAATTATTTCTCAAGTCCCACATTTACTAGGAGAAGGGAAGAAAGAAGATGAAGTCATGGGCATGATTCACCAGGGAGAGAAGTGGCAACATCATGGTAAGAAAAGGAGATGCTAGTTGGGAAGATTCAACACTGAAAAGTTCAGCAATATCACCATTTTGTGCAAGCCTAGACTTGTCTGTACATTATTTAGCAGGCCTTCTCCCCAGTGGGCAAAGCCAGACCCGGTGACTTTAAGTTCAAGATTGTGGAATCCAAATGAAAAAAGCTCTGCAGATTCAGATTTGCCTAATAAAAGACAGTGTTGTCCAAACTCATGCAGTTTCTGGGATGTGTTATGGATGACAACTATATCGTAGAATATTGGTATTGTATCATCCATATCATGAGTCACCTACACATTTGGAGGAAATAACTATGCCAATGCCTTCTGATGTCAAGGATAGAAATCTAGGCCCAATCACTCTCTGCAGCACAAGTAAAACCATAGCTCTCTAGGTCTATGCTATAAATGAGAACAAGCAGAATGATATTGAGCTGCTGTGTGTTCCCCTAAGTGCTTCTTATTACCTTGCTACTTGTGTCTTTCTGTCTAACTGAGAAACATTAGAACATTTCAGAATTCTCAGAGCCTGGAATGACTTAGGCTACTGCACCCATTTGAACCCAAAATATACTTGCTTTAGTCTGTTCAGGCTGCTATAATGAAATATCATAAACTGGACAGCTTATAAACAATATAAATTATTTCTCACAGTTCTGGAAGCTGGAAAGTCCAAGATCAAGGTGCCAAGAGATTTAGTATCTGGCGAGGGGGCCCCTTTTTGCTTCATAGATGGTGTCTTCTTGCTGCATCATCACAAGGTGGAAAGGATGAGGGTTCTCTTTCTGGCGTCTTTTATAAAGGCATTAATCCCATCCATGAGGGCTCACCCCCATGACCTAATCCACCTCCCGATGGCCCCACCTCCAATTACCATCACCTTGGTAATTGGGTTTCAACATATGAATTTGGGTGGAACACATTCAGACCATAGCAACACTCTGTTATTACAAGCAAGACAATTTTGTGAAAGGAAAACAAGAAAAATGTAGAGCATAAAAGAAGTTGGAGTATATAAATTGAACAACCAAACACCTGAGTTCCCACAAAAGCCAGCCTGTGTATGGCTAATAAAGATGGTGTAATCTGTGATCTTGCCTTGACATTGTATATCCACTTAGCATGTCATTAAAGCAAGGTATATTTCCAAGATAACAAAATGAACAGACATTTAATTTGATTTCAGTAAATATAGGTTAGAATCCCTGCTGCTACTTAACGGCTCTAAAATTAGATGCTGGTGACATAATCCTGAGTAGAAGCATATCTTTAACTTTAACTCCGGGTAGCAAAGCTTTTGGGTTACTGAGGTGGAGGAACTCCTTCTGCTACCTGCCATTTTGCTTTGTACACAATTCTGTCACCATGATAACAAACCTACAGGCCTGTAAATACCAATTATTGCCTCCAACTGTGCAAGGTGTTTGGAGCTGGACTGCCAGCCTTTAAATCCCAGCTCTGCCACTTCAGGATTGTGACTTTGGGCAAGACACCTAAATACTCTGTCCCTGTTTCCCCAACTGTATAATGGGATCAAAATAGTTCTTTCCTTAATAATGTTATTGTGAGGATGAAAAGATTAAAAGACTAACACATGTAAAACACTTGAAACAATGCCTGGCACAAAATAAATGCTAAGTAAACATGAGCTACTAAAGTTTATCATTTCTCCTCTCTTTATTCTGAAAGTCTATCCTTGTCTGTAAATGTGTATCTAGAATTCCTTCAGGAATTAAAATCCTCACTCAAAGAGAATCCTCATTCAAGGAGAAAATTCTCTCCTCGAATAATGCTAGCACATAAGGGGATAAGTACCTTTAGCACATATAAGACAACGGACAAAAATGGAGAAATGTCCACTGACTGTCCCCCGGAGCCAGAGCAAGATCCCACTAGCTGCACAGCAAGTCTGCTTGGGCACCATTCAGGGTCCTATGGATCAAGCACCTTACAAAATATGGGTGGGGGATACTCTGTGCTCTCCCATAAGAGTCCCAGCACCCTTGTTCAGCAAAGGGAAGGCCGTTTTCTCAAGGAACTCTGTGCTGCCCACCTGCGGGCCTAGGTCTGACTATTTTGTCCTCTACTAGACCACAGTACACTTTTTTCTCTGTTTAAGTACAGTATCCAAAATATATATATAAGTAGTGTTAATAATAATAGCTACCTGCAATTTAGTACTGACCACGTACTGTTTGGTACAAGGTAGGCACACTGTCACCATTCTAGAGCCTCAGAAACAGAAATTCAGTGAGGTTAAGTAACTTTCCAAGGCTGCAAAACTTAGTGGCAGGTCTGAGATTTGATCACAAGTTTAACTGACTCCAAAGCCCATGCTTGTTCCCCAAATGACACTGCCTCTACCCAGTGCTGAGCTGAGACCCAAAAGGTCTTACCCTGACCTCAAATGTGTGGTTTGGGAACATCTTTGCATGGTTGATGAGTATTCTGTGGCTCTTAAAATTGTGGGGGTAGGCATCTGCATTGTATATACCTCTAATTGAAGCCCAAACTCCATGGACTGCTGAAGTTTCCCACTTGCACTAGAAAGTAAGCTCCTTCCAACTGCTATAGAGTATGGTCAAAAACATCCTTGCTGGTGATTACTAAAGCAGGCATTGGGAGCCAGGCAGACCCAGGCTCAAATTCTAGCCCTGCCACCTATCAGTTACACGTCTCTGAGCAAAGCTACTAATTCTAAGCTTTCAGTTCTGAAAACGAGGAGACTGGTAACTGGCAGGTCTTGTGGTGAGGATCCCATGAGAAGACCTATGTCAAGTGCCCAAAACAGAGTCTGGCACAGATTGGCTGCCCCATAAACAAGCCCAGCCAGGAGAACAAGAATGAACATGCAGGTGACTGTGGAAGTCCTCCCAGCTGTGGGAGATTTGTCACTCCCTGTCCTTCCCCGATCCCCCAACTGCCTGGCTGTCCTAGTTGTCACCCACTGGCCTAAAATTGCAGCCCACTTCAAGAAGGTTAACAAATCTCCATCAAGAATAAGAAACTTAAGGGGAAAATATTATTCTTACATTACTCTTAGTAAGCTTTTTTTTATTTATGACACACCATACATTTACTGATCATAGGCACTGAGTTGTTGGGAGAGATATATATGTATATGGGTGTGCATATATAACCTATCATATTTACATTATGTATATTTATATATTACCATGACATATACATAATGTATGCATATCACTTACAATGTATGTGTTTATATATGTTTGTGTGTATGTGTATGTGTATATAAAGACACATACACATACGCACATAATTTAAAAGAATTTTTAGGAGTCTACTTCAAGACTTACTTTTAGGAGTCTAGGCAGACTTGGATTTCAAAGGACTTCCCTCTCTGTGAGTTAGTATTGAAAAAACTGGGCCCATCCTTTTGGATTCAATTGTCTCTTTATTATCTCCTCAGGCTGAACTTGGTTGGAAGGTCACACAATCTTGTTGAATCAGCTCAATTTGTTCATTTAAAGTCTTCCCATCTTTTCCACTGATGTGAGTTTAAGTGAGAGCAATTCAGACCTTGTAAGTTGGTGATGTCTTCAGGTCCTCTGGGCTCTAGATCACTGCTGACCTCTCAACCCCCTCAACCCTCTCAGCTTTTATGGGAATGTTAATGATCAGCCCCATGATGCCATCTACCTATTTGTAACTCCTCTGAGTCAGTATCAACCTTAGAATGGCAGGGGCTCAGGCATTGAAATTCAGGTCCCATATAGTCCACCTACTGGTATAACTAATGCTTGTTAACCTCACCTGAAATCATACAGTTCAGAAAAGGCAGAGAGAAAGCTTCCACTCGTTCATAGAGAGTTAGCTGAAGTCCTCCAGGGAAGCTTCCACATTAACTCATGAAGCCTACAGTAAAACCGAAGACCATGCAAAGGCCACAGAATTTATTTTTGCTAGAATTTTCTCCTGAGCTTCAAGGAGTTATAATGGTGCAATAGCAGGAGTTTGAATATTTTGCAAGCAAAATTTTCTACTCACAATAATTGCGCTGCTCATGCTGTATCTCTACTTTCCTTGTCTCTGTTTCTCCTAGATGTTTCAGCTCATGAACACACATGTGGTTAGGTGTTTGAGAAAATTTTAAAATAGAGACAAACATAAAGAATAATACAATAATACAAAAAGCATTTTTTAACATATTAACCATTGGAAAAATAGTATTGACCATTAAAATATTTTGTCCTATTTGCTTTAGATTTTTTGTTTCATAAAATAAAAATAGATCACATTGTAAAAAAAAAAATAGACCATATTATAATCTTCTTTGATCACCTTCTCCCAGTCCAGAGACAACCATTGGTATGAATTGTATGATATCCTTCTAGTCCATTTTTATACTTTTATGTACGTATATGTGCTTATTAAAAATATAATATAGCATGCATTATTTTTTAAAATTTACATAAATCATATCATGCTATATCATTCTGCAAGTGCTATTTCCACTCAACATTATGTTTTGATAATGTTTACATGTTGAGATTATATATATATATACACACACACACACACAGATCTAGTTGATTCTTTTCAGTTGCCCAGGGTCACTGAATAAGTTAGTATAGGAGAAATAAAACCTGCCCATTTTATTACCCAATTATACAAAAGGCTAAGGACTCTTAACCACAATCAGCATATAGCAGTGGCCCATGAAAAAAGTGTGCAGTTAATATTTATTAAATTGTATCACTGACTGAGAGTGTTCACCATGCCCTACGCTGAGATAGAAAAAATAAAATTAAAGTCACAAAGGGGTGCCTACAATTACCAAATTCACAAATGAGTCAGGAATGCAACTTTAACATCCAAAATAATTAAAAGATAGTGGAATAGATTTGAAGGTATTATCTTAAAGGACGAAGTCAGTTTGGAATTGGGAAAGATAACCATGGACAAGTGTAGCCGGAGAGGACTTCCTGGAAGAGGTAGTAGTTGAAACAGGCTATGAAAGGTGAGAAAAGCTTTAAACACTCCAGACAGTGGGCAAGGGCGTTATGGATGGGGAACATCATGAGCTAAGGTGTACGGGTTGGAGTAAGTATGGAGTGCATAGGACAACCCTGAATGGAGGGGAGAAGAGCTATTGGAAAAAGGGTGGGGTCAACTCTGTGGAGGAATCTGAGAGCCAGACAACAGAGCTTACATTTGTTTAGTTGCCAATGAGGAGCACTTTGAGATTACCCATGTAGGGCTGGCTCCAACTATTCTGACTGTAGCTCCTGGAATGTTCCAGGCTCTCCCCACCCCTGCACCTTCACACACCCAATTCCCTCACCCCAGAATGCCATTCCTGGCCCCTTGCTTCCCCTGCAGCTTTCAGAGCACCTCTCAAGACATACCCAGGGAGCCTTCCCTGCCCCCTGCCCCCCACCCGAGATTAGGTAACCCTTCTCACATACTCCACAATATCTTGGGCTTCCTTCTACCAGGGAATTTGTCATACTGGGTTGTAATTTTGTTTGTTTTTCTTATTAAATTATAAGCTCATTGGGAAGGCAGGCTTTGACATATTTGTCTTTTAGCTCCAGGGTGTAGCATAGTACCTGTTTCATAGATGCACTCAATTAGTGTTTGAATGCATTAATTAATGTGTTAATTAATTAACACATTAATTGATGATTAATCAAAGTATTGTTTTTTTAATACTTGTCTATAATATTACTCATTTAGGTTAGAAAAATAATTATTTAGACTTTTAGAATACATCCCCATGAGAAAAAAACAAATTATAACTGGTAGCAAAATGAAGGAAATGTAAATAATACATAAAATTAGTAATTCAAATTATAAAAGGTAAGTCACAGTTTTATTCATTTTGCAATTGTGTAAAACTTAAAACCTTTTCAATTATGGAAAAGGAAAACCATGAACACTTTGATATAACTGACTACGACACTTCAATCATGCCATTTCCAAATGGATGTCGATTGTTAAAAAAAAAAGGAAAAAACCATTTGAAACGTCTCATAAAGCTCTGCTCTTAAAAATAATAATTTGCTCATTCATTTATTTCTTCAACAAATATATTTTGAGTGCTGGCCCCAAGGATACTGAGTCGAACAAGCCAGATCTCCCTTCTGTTATGGAGCGTATAGTCTAATGGACAAGAGATACAAAAACAAAAATAACAAGTAAATAAACAAATGAAATAATCCGAGTGTAGCAAGGGCATGAAGAAACAAGAAAGCAACCAAGAAAATCACAGGGTGGGAGGACCTCCCGTTCCGCGTGTGATCGGAAGTCTTGTCTGAGCAGAGGATGAGCACCACTGGCCACGGGCTCTGGGGAGAAGAGCATCGCAGGCAGGGGCATCCGCACCTGTGCCTGGAGGATAGTGACTGAGGAAGTCGGTAGCACGACAGGAAGCCACAGGGGTGGGCAGAGCCAGAGCAGCCGAGCTAGCAGACTCTACTGGGGAGACAGGATGCTTTTCTAGGAAAATGTGAAGCCACGAAAGGGTTGAAACAGCAACAGCACAATTATGTACTGAGCTCTTCCTGTGTTCCTGATGTTGTGCAAAGGGAGGAAGTCGAGAGCATTAATCTGAAGGCGGACTGCCTTGGTTCAAACCCTGGCTCTGCCACCAGCCAGCCATGTGATCTTGGGCACGTCCTTCTGGGCCGCTTCCTAGGGTTGCATGAGGACTGAACTAGTAAAGTCCCTGAAACAAGGCCTGCCCATAGGAAGTGCTCTATACATGTTTTGATGAAACTCTTTGCACACTTTAGGGTTTTCCATCAAACTTAAAATAATATCCTAAGTCCTTCCCATGACTTATAAGGTCCCCCATGATCCAGCTACTTCTCTAACCCCATTTGCGATAGCTCTTTTCTTTGTCATTGGCCTCCAGCTATTTCCCAAACACACCAGGCCTGTTCCAGTCCCAGGGTTTTCTTTGTTGTTCCCACTGCCTAAAATGCTCTTCCACCAGACAGCCGCGTGGCTTACTCTCAGGGCTGTGTGTCTCCCCTCATCCCAGAAGCCTTCCCCAAGACCCTACCTGAAGCTGTGCCTTCCGTCACTCTCTCTATCTGCTTTGTTTTGTCTCCTGTCACTTTTCAGGACCTGACACTTTCTTTTCTATTTCTACGTTGAGTTGTTTATTGTCTGTACCCTTTGTGGAGGCAGAGATCTTATTTTTTGCATTGCTATATCCTCACTGCCCAGAAAAAAAATATAGATGAATGAATAAATGAATAAACAAATGCATGATCTCATTTAATACTCACAACTCCTTAAGTGTATTTTCCTTTTACAGGTGAAAAAATATAAGTGCTATCAAGGAAAAGTGATTTTCCCAAGGCTGGCTCTGTCCACTCCTGTGGTCTTGATCATGACCACGTCCCAGGCTGTGCCTGGCCCCACCCTCACCGGCCCACCCCCAACCCCGCCCAGACGACTGGGAAGGTACACCCGTGCCCAGCCCAGGATGCTGTGCCTAGCGCTTGTCATGTCTGGTGGGGAAAGGTGCTTCTGCCCCCTCGCACCCTCCCAGGATGGCTTCCACGTAGAACCTGCGGCTCGGCACGCACGTTTCTGCCCTGCCCTCTCTCGGTCGGCCATCCTGCCACTCCTGCTACTCCTCTGTCACATCAGCTCCTGCCGCTTTCTCCCCACGCCCTGCCCTCTTTTCTCTTGCTCTTTACTGGGCGGACTCAAAGACGCAGCCCGCATCGGAATGAGGGAGTTGTGAATAGATAATCTCCTTTGATGCCTTTCCCCAGCTGCCTACATTCTCCAATAAAAAGGCTACCTCATTCTGCCAGAAACCTCTTGGTGGTACCTGACCTTCTGTGGTTTGATCTTTTCTCAGCCTGTCTTTGCTATTCCCTCAAACCTGGTTTCTCTTTCAATGCCCAGAATGCTGATTTATTTTGAAAGAGCACCATCAGCTGTGTCTTCTCTGCTCCACGAGTCAGCCAATCACTGAGTCCGGCCCAGCCGTGGAACAACTAATATTCCCTTCTACCCACCCGGAGCCTTCTAGCAATGCCTTTCGCTGGAGTTGTGGGGGACAGGGCATACCAGGAAGCGGAAACACAAGAGCAGAGCAGATCAATCAATTTGTGGAAAGTCAAGTAATCCCAAGTTCCTTTTGAGGGGAAACCTCCACTCACTTAGCAGCTCTGATGATAAGAAACACAGAAAGAAAAACTCCCAGAGTTGCTTCTCCCCTCATTTCCATGGAACTCTGAGTATCCTGAGAAAAGACGAGATGGCTAAATGCTTTCTCCCCAGCTGAAGGAATGATTTGAGGCTTCATCCCCCATTCATTTCTCCAACCCTGCAATCTGTGGGCTTACCGGGCTTTTCATGGCATTGGCTTCAAATCCTGGAATTGCCTCTCCCTAACCCCTTCGGGGTCATGGCTGACTCAGCCACATAAAGTTGTGTGCTATTAATTGAAGTTGTTTTCCTGCCGTGCTTTCCCTTTTCCTTTTCTCATCAAAGCAGGTAGCCTGCTCTTTGATTCATTGCCTTAGGGCAGTTCCATGGCAGAGTGCAAAACAAGTCTGCTAGCTTTTCTGGTTTGTGTTTCCTTAACCCTAAACCCACCGGGGAGAAGACGGTTTGATCGAAGAAGCAGAGGGACTTGGAAAAGTAGAATGTGCAGGAGGGGATTTGTCGGGCTGGACGGGAGGGAGAGCATCAGGTGCCTGGTGCAGTAGAGAACGACATGGTATTGCTCCATGGTGGTATCTTGGGACACAAAGACCCCAGAAAGAGATGTTTCCCTGCACACCGGAGGCAGGACCCTAAGCACAGAGGATACTGCCTTCATCAAAACTGCCAGGGTCCCATTTGGTGTGGAAGGAGCAAGGCACCAGATGTCAGGAGACACTGAGAGCTTAGATAATGACAGCATGCTGGCAGTGAACACAGAAGACTTAAAATCAGAGGACTTTTTTGCAGGCATCGTGTAAGGCCTCCCTCCACCCCAGGCTTTGGTGCAATCCCAAGAGAGGAAAGGAGCCCCAATGACAGAAATGGAATGTACCACCGATTGACCAAGACATGGGCACTTAGAGTCTTAAATCAAGTTGATCTTCAGAAAACAAAGTGATATTTCTTCTACAGGGAAGTTTATTGCAGTGAGATTCATTCATAGGATCAGACCATTCTCCTGGCTTTTAAAATATGCCTTCTTGCCAGATTCTATCTCCTTTCTTTTCTTTCTTTTTCTTTTTTTTTTCTTTTTTTTGAGGCAGAGTCTCGCTTTTGTCACCTAGGCCAGAGTGCAGTGGTGTCATCACAGCTCACAGCAATCTCAAACTCTTGGGCTCAAGCGATTCTCCTGCCTCAGCTTCCCGGGTAGCTGGGACTACAGGCACACGCCACCACTTGCTCTTGCTCAGGCTGGTCTTAAACTCCTGAGCTTCTAGCAATCCTCCTACCTCGGCCTCCCAGAGTGCTAGGATTACAGGCATGAGCCACAGCACCCAGCCCCTATCTCTTAAATCTACCTGAGACACACCTCCTATCCAGGCACTGCCCATAACTGGCACTGGGACCCTGCCTGGCCCTGGCCAAAGGCTCACTGCTGCTTATCTAGGGAGAAGAAGGGGCATCTTCAGAGAGACACCTTAACTCACTAATGCCTCCTGTGTTCAATAGTCAGTTCTTCATTTTCTTCATGTCTAATAGACACCTAGAATCAAATGCTCCCAAAATAGAATGATTTCCCCTTACTCAGTTAATGGTGTTTCTCAATAGGAAGAGCTCATAGTTACCCAAACCGTTTTTCCTCCCATACACAGAATCACTTTCCTGGGGGTTCTATATTAGAAATGTCCTTCAGCTCTCTCCTCTCTTTATTTTCACCACCACAGCCCTATTCAGGACTTTATTAACCCTTGCTAATATGATCTTCATTAATACACTATGGTGGGCATTTAAATGACTATGTAATAACAATGAGGTAAAGAACCATATAGCATGCATTTTATTACCAAAATTTGGAATCAATAAGCTCTAATATTTACAATTAAAATTTATTCTATAGAAAAAGCCCTAAATTTGATATGCATCCCCATTTTACTATTTTCTAACATGCATCTGTTATCTTTGCATGTAACAGGTTTTGGGCATTGTTTTGTCTAAACGCTAACATTGCTTAAGGTAAATCAGCATGGTCAGGGAATTTTTCAAAATACCCAGCCTGTCAACCAGCCATTCAGCTTCAATTCAGCATGGGAAGTCAACCAAGGTCAATGGGGCTGCTATCTAATAAAGTCAAAGAGCTTTCTAATTAATGCTACAACAATCACAGATTTGCGAAAGTGCTTTCTAGAGAAAAAAGTTGATGCCAGAATTAAGAAATTGTATTAGACCTGATAACTTGCCAGAAATCTATATTCCTTTTCCAAGGCTACAGAAGCCAGGAAAAGGGGTTTGTTTCAGTGAATGTAAATTCATTAGATTATATTTCAGAAATGTAAAGATGGCAGGCTTTAATGATTAATGGCAGGAAACTTGGACATAATAAGTTGTGAGAACCAATAAAAAATGACACTGCCATCAAGCAAGCATGGGACTGCAGGATGTGTTGGCAAGCCTCAAAGCCAGCATCCTCCAGCATGGAAGAGGAGACCAGCCCTGTCATGCCAGAAGAGAGAAAGGAAGAAAAGCTGATGCTTTATGAGAGCCCCAGGCCTCTACTCTCCCAAGCGTGGATGTAACAAATGACATTTTTGATATTCATAAGGGTAAAAAGAAGGTAACTACTGCATTTGCCAAATGATTCTTTACTTTTAACTCATTTGCTATCTCCTTATTCTGTTGTAAGAAGGTAGCAAAGCAGATTTTCTTGAATTTTACATAGATTCCTGCTATACACATTTGGAATCAACTTTCTATTGATTCTTTAAAGCTTTAATAGTCTGAGCTTATCAGTATATCCTTTTCCCTTGGTTTGTGCTCATGCCGTCACCATCCTAATAGAGCAGATGCTTTATCCAGTGATTTATTTTTGTGTAACTCTGGAGCTGCAAATGATTCATGGGCTTCACTTAGGATGTTCTGCTGAGGTCCCAGCCATTCTCCTCCATGGGACCTCCACATCGGGCATCCAGCATCCTATGCCAGCCAGTGCATGCCGACCCTTTTCACCGCAGCACCTCCATCACCATCCATCCAATTAACCCCCAGGCTTTGCAGTCAGCATTTGAGAGTAGTCTTCCATGATTTTATTTCACTCTGTGCTACCTGAAGCAGAACTCATTATCTTAAAGTTTCATCATCTAAAACTTACAGATATATGTTGGTTGTCCATTTGTTTATCTAGACTAAGTATTTTAGGCAACAGGGCATCTGCTGAGTAACTGCTTTCATGCGGAGAAGTTCTTCTGCAGCTCATTTGTTCCATTCCCTTAACAAAAGTGGTCCTTTGAAGATGAAAAAAACCCAGTTTTGAGAAATAAAAGATGGATACATTGGGTGTGCTAAGGATTGGACATTTTAATATGGCTTAAGAGAGAAATTGTGGCTGTTATTCCCTCTCCTTCTGTCACCTTCTTTTTTTTTCATGCTTCCTTTCCTAATTCATAACTCTTCAACTCAAACACCTTCTAATACTTTGTCAAAGTGTCTTAAGCTGCTAAGACCAGGAGAATAATGACCGGGGTCAGAAACTTGACAGAGTTTAAGAAAAGTACACATAAATCAAGCCAAACATTTTTGATAAAATGCATATAGATTGATTGATAGACAAATGATAGCTAGATATAGATTTATTTGCAAAGGCAAAACTGAAAGGATATATATGAAAATGTTAGCAGTGTTTATCACTAAGAAGTGATTTTTTTTATCTTACACTTTTTTGTATTTTTCAGATGTTCTACAGCAAGAAACTAATTTACAATAAAAAAAATGTTTTGCAGTAAAATAAAACAGGATTGATCTAAAAAAAACCTTGAAAAGCAAGAGACTGGGTAAGATTCCAGCCATCACTTCCTATGTAATTACTCAAGAAAGAATGTGAAACCTGCCAATCTTAGGCTCAAGTCTAGGCCCAGAAATGGACAGTATCACTTCTGCTATATTCTGTTGGACAAAGCAGTCGCAAGCTGGTCCAGGTTCAAGGGGATGGAGGCAGAGACTCTGCTTCTCAATGGGGCGATGGAGGAATAATGTGCATAGAAGCAGAGAAGGAATTGAAAGCAGTCGTTTTTTAAGACAAACCACCACATATACTCAGAGGAGCCTGATAGGAAAGGGAAGATGGCAGATGTCTCACAGAGTATTGGCTTCTCTAATTCTTCAGAGGAACTCTGGAGAGACAGTCATACTTCAGAGTTGTCTCAACTTAAGGGAATGGAGCTAGGGTGTCATGTTCTCACATCAAAAATTATATTGATCAACAGGCTGAACTCAATTAAAAAATAGGCAAAGGATCTGTAGACATTTCTCCAAGAGGGATATACAAATGGCCATTAAGCAAATGAAAAAAATGTTCAAAATCATTAGTCATTAGGGAAACAAACTGAAACCACCAGATACCACTTCATACCTACTAGGATGGCTAGAATCAAAAAATCAGATAATAACTATTGTTGGTGAGGATGCAAAGAAATCAAAATGCTCACACACTAATGGTGGCAATGTAAAATGGTGCCACCACTTTTGAACACAGTCTGGAAATTCCTCAAATAATTAAAATAGAGTTACCGGGAGAGGGAAATGGCGGATTAGTGGTGACCTCCTGGCTCTCTGCTCCCAGAGTAGGAGGTGAAGAACGTGGACAGCTATGCATGAGTGGATCTCTCTCCCACAAGAACAGCATCATGAATCTGCAGAGAAGCAGCATGGGAAAAGCAGCGCTGGAAAAAAAAGAAAAAAGTAATTTGGAGAATCAACCACAAAGCCTGGAGAGTGTGAGATATACAATAGGGAATAGAGCATGGGATGGCCGCGCCCGTCAGCCATCCAGGGCAGTGTGATCTGACCCACAGGAGAACTGACGCTTCCTCCACCAACCTCCACATCCATTCAGGCAGGGAAATGCCTGAAGTCAGTGCAAAGTTGTGGCACAGGATGACACGCTATGTGGAGAAGAGACAATAGTGGGAAACATTTTGAACACTCCAGTGCTCTGTGCTAGGTCTGCACTGGGTGGGGGAGGGACTGGTCTGAGTGGACACTTCCCGGGTCCACAGGAGGGAGTTTGGAGATAGGCACCTCGCCTCTGGCAGTCACTGGGACCAGAACAAAAGAGGTGAATGCCAAAAGGGAGCCTCTGACCCTGGAAACTGCAGAAGATTCGGCTGGCCCAGGGTGGGACAGGGAGTGCAGGACCCCCTACTGGATTGATTGAAACAGTGGGTAGCAGTGGGGACAGCCGGCAGCTCATTGAGACAGCCTGCCAAACCCAGCACCCACTGCCCCCCAAGCAGTCTGCTCCGGTGCTGGCTCTCTGTGGGTGGGCAGCCACCATTTTGGGGGTCCACAGCCTAGAAACACTGTGGCGCCTTGTGGATCTGGGCACCACCCCTTCTCTAGCCCAGCAGGGCAAGCCCAGGCAATGGTCTCAGGCAACACCATTGCCCCTGCCCGACAGAGCAGGCCCTGCCCTTGGAGGAGGGGAGAAATGAGAGAAGATGTTTTCTGGGCTGGGACATGCTGCAGTTTGAGGCAATGCCCCTCCCCCAGCCTGGAAGGGCAGACTCTGCCCTTGGAGGCAGGGAGAAGGGAGAAAAGTCGCTTTCTCTGTGCTACTGGCATGAATCTGTGGGACCTTGGAACTAAGCAAAAAGAATCAGACTGTTGATTTGGTCCAGCGGGTAGGTTTTGATCATTTCATAAGAACATAACACTAGGTCTTGCCCTTGGCGCCCAGGCCACTGCCAGCTTTGGGGCTTGTGGTCTGGGAAGGAAAATCCTGGCCAGAGTCCTTAGCAATTGCACCAATTGACACCCCCCACCTGGGGCTGTCTCGCAAGTGTGGCAAAAGAGCCCTGAATAACATATTAGAAGCTCTCCCCTAGCAGCAGATCAAGCAATCACGGAAGTATATGCTCTCAGGCTTGCAGGTACCTGTTTCCCTTACCCTACCTAAAGTGGAAACAGGGCTCAAGTAACCCTTGGGAGTGACAAGACATTTCCCAAAGACTGGGGGATTTGTATACTCCATTCAGGGGTTTAGAGCCCAACACAAAGGCATTGGAATACCTTGATAATAGACTCCTCTATGCAAACTACAAGCAACAAAAGGGAGGGTAACCCCACAGCTCAACACAGTCCCTTCCATCTGAAACTAGTGGAGGGCAGCAGAGTCACATACACAAGAGTGATTCACCACCTGGGAACTTAAGCAAGGGGTCCAAACTCACTAATCTCCTTTGGCAAGAGGTGAAGACAACAGGTCAGAAATAACCCAACAGGCTAAAACACCTGTAAGTCAATACAGGACCAGAGCGCATCTCCCCAGCACTGTCAAGGAACGTCCCTTTGGGGACTTGGAGATAAGACCATAAACCAGCCCAAGCACCCTCAGTTCTCCATAAAGAAGCCTGATGAGAAAGAATCAGTGAAAGAACACAGGAAATATGAAAGATCAGAGAGAAAAGTCACCCCCAAAAGAAAACAACTTCCATCAATAGATACCAATTTATACCGATATGATTAAACTGACAGAGGAAGAATTCCGAATATGGATTGTAAGAAAACTCAGTGGAATTGAAGAGAAAATAGAAACCCAACATAAAGAAGCCACAAGAATAATACAGGAAATGAACGAAAAATTATCTAAAGAAATCAAAATGCTACAGAAAAACCAAACAGAAATCTTGGAAGTGAAGGAGGCATTCAAGGGACTTCAAAATAAAGTGGAAACCTCAAGAACAGAATGGATGACGCAGAGGAAAGAATTTCAGGGCTTGAAGATAATGCCTATGTGCTAAACAAATCAGATGAAGAAAAAGAACACAGAAACAAGAGACAAGACCAAAACATACAAGAAATGTGGGATTATGTAAAGAAGCCAAATATAAGAATCATAGGCATCCCAGAGAGAGAGAGGGAAGAAGAAAATACACAAGGGCTGGAAAACTTATTTCATGGAATACTGGAGGGAAATATGCCTGGCCTGGCCAGAAATCTAGATATCCAGATACAAGAAGCACACAGAACTCCTGGGAGACTCAATGTGAAAAGGCAATCACCATGTCATGCAGTTGTTAGGCCGACCGAAGTAAACATGAAAGAAGCATTCCTTCAAGCAGTGAGGCAAAAACACCAGATAACCTACAAAGGAAAACCTGTCAGACTAACTGCAGACTTCTCAACTGAAACTTTACAAGCCAGAAAGGACTGGGTGCCTATCCTTAATCTTCTAAAACAGAATAATGGTCAACCTAGAATTCTCAACCCAGCAAAACTAAGCTTCATCTGTGAGGGAGAAATAAAGACCTTCCCAGACAAGCAATCACTGATGGAATTTGTGAAGACCAGAACAGCCCTACAGGGAGTACTCAGACCTGATTACACACTGAACAGTTCAATAGACACTCTCCAAAGTAAAATCACTGAAGAGTTAAAGTCCAGAACCTGGATTTCATGATGGCTCAAGGAGTAAAACAAAACAATAGGAATTCATGCAATAATATGAATGGAAATCTACCCCAAATATCAATCCTCTCAATAAATGTGAATGGCTTGAATTGCTCTCTGAAGAGACATAGACTGGCAGACTGGATGAAAATCCCCAAGCCTAGTATCTGCTGTCTACAGGAAACGCATCTAACCCACAAAGATGCTTTCAGGCTCAAGGTCACAGGATGGAAAACAATCCTCCAGGCAAATGGAAAGCCAAAAGAAAGCAGAGGTAGCTATACTTATTTCAGATAACATAAACTTTAAAATAGCGAAAGTAAGAAAGGACATAGACAGCCACTATGTAATGATGAAAGGGAAGATCCAACAAGAAGACTTAACAATTCTTAATGTTTATGCACCCAACTCAGGAGCACTCAGATTCATAAAGCAAACTCTGTCTGATCTAAATAGCATGATAAACAATAACGCCATAGTAGCCGGGGATTTCAAGACCCCACTGAATGAACTGAACAGATCTTCCAAACAGAAAATAAGCAAAGAAATAATGGACTTAAACAGAGCTCTAGAACAAAAGGGTCCGACAGACCTCTACAGAACATTTCACCCAAATAAAGCCTAATATACATTCTTCTCATTGACTCATGGAACTTTCTCCAAAATTGATCATATACTAGGCCACAAATCAGACCTCAACAAATTCAAAAAAATAGAAATTATGTCATGTATCTTCTCAGATCATAGTGGTATAAAATTAGAGTTCAATTCCAAAAGAAATACTCACCACTTCACAAAGTCATGGAAATTAAAAAATCTATTGTTAAATAAACTATTGGATCAAGGAGGAAATCAGAGGGAAAAGATTATTTGAACTAAATGATAATGGGACACAAGTTATCAAAATCTGTGGGATACAACAAAAGCATTCCTGAGAGGAAAACTAATAGCATTAAATGCTCACATTCAAAAAACAGAAAGCTCAAAAATCAACAAACTAATAAACAGTCTTAAGGAACAGGAAAAGGAAGAGAAAATCAATTCCAAACCTAGCAGAAGAAAAGAAATAACTAAGATCAGAGCAGAACTAAATGAAATTGAGAACAAAAGAACTATACGGAAGATCAACAAAACCAAAAGCTGGTTTTTTGAAAAAATAAACAAAATTGACAGACGTCTTGCTAGATTGACAAAAACTTGAAGGGAAAGGACTTTAATAAACTCAAATAGAAATGAAAAAGTAGAGGTCACAACAGACACCATGGAAATACAAAACATTATCTTTGAATGCTATAAAAACCTATATGCCCCAAAACTACATAATGTGGAGGAAATGGACAAATTCCTGGAAACATACAACCTCCGTAAGTTCACCCAGGAGGAAACAGAATTCCTGAACAGACCAATATCAAGCACAGAAATTGGAGCAGCAATTAAAAGCCTTCCAAAAAGGAAAAGTCTTGGACCAGATGGCTTCACTTCTCAGTTTTACCAAACACAAAGAAGAACTCATACCTATATTACAGAAATTATTCCACAACATTGAGAAAGATGGTATCCTCCCTAACTCATTCTATGAAGTCAATATGACCTTGATACCAAAGCCAGGAAAGGACACAACAAAAAAAGAAAACTACAGACCAATATCCCTAATGAATATACATGCAAAAATCCTCAACAAAATTTTAGCAAATCAAATCCAACAGCACATCAATAAAATAATACACCATGACCAGGTGGGCTTTATACCAGAGATGCAAGGCTGGTTCAACATATGCAAATCTATAAATGCAATTCACTTCCTAAATAAAAGCGAGAACAAAGACTATATGATTCTCTCAATAGATGCAGAAAAAGCATTTGACAAAGTCCAGCACACCTTTATGATAAAAACATTTAACAAAATAGGCATAGATGGGACATACCTTAAAATTATCAAGGCTATATATGATAAACCCACAGCCAATATCATACTGAATGGGGAAAAATTGAAACCATTCCCACTTAGAACTGGAACCAGACAAGGTTGCCCACTATTTCCACTTCTTTTTTTTTTTTTTTTTTTTTATTTCAGCAAATTATGGGTGAGCATATGTTTAGGTTACGTGTGTTGCCCTTGGTTCCCCCCCCCCCACTGAAGTCCGTGTTTCAAATATGTCCATCCTTCGGGTAGTGCGCATTGCACTCCTTGTGTATACAAATACCTGTCCCCTCCTCCCTCCTCCCCCCTCCTCCCGCCGCCCTTCCCGTGGTACAGATGATTAGGTTAGGTGTGTTGCCCTTGGTTCCCCCCCCACCGAAGTCCGTGTATTTCCACTTCTATTCAACATAGTGCTGGAAGTCCTTGCTAGAGCAATTAGACAAGAGAGGTGAATTAAAAGTATCCAAATGGGGCCAGAAGAGATCAAACTCTGACTCTTTGTTGATGATATGATATTATACCTAGAAAATCCCAAGCATTCAACCAAGAGACTCCTGGAATTGATAAATGAATTCAATAAAGTCTCAGGATACAAAATCAATACACACAAATCAGAGGCATTCATATAATCAGAGGCCAATAAAAGTCAAGCTGAAAATCAAATAAAAAATGCAGTACCTTTTACAATAGTAGAAGGAGAAAGAAAGAAAATTAACTATCTAGAGAACATATTTAATGAAAGAAGTGAGAGACATATACAGGGAGTACTATGAAACACTAAGAAAAGAAACTGTAGAAGATATAAACAGACAGAAAAAAATCTACCTTGCTCATGGATTGGCAGAATCAACATTGTTAAAATGTCCATACTACCCAAAGTGATCTACAGAATTAATGCAATCCCTATCAAAGTATCATCATCATTCTTTTCAGATCTAGAAAAAATAATTCTATGCTTTCTATGGAACCAGAGAAGATCTCGTATAACCAAAGCAATCTTAAGCAAAAAGAACAAACTGGGGGGTATCAGTCTACCAGACTTCAAGCTGTACTACAAGGCTATAGTAACTAAAATAGCATAGTACTGGCACAAGAACAGAGATGTAGACCTTAGGAACAGGACTGAGAATCCAGGAATGAAACCATCTGCATATTGTCATTTAATCTTTGACAAAGCAGACAAAAATATACGCTGGGGAAAAGAATCTCTTTTCAATAAATGGTGCTGGAAAAACTAGATAACTATATGCACAAGATTGGAAGTGGATTCCCCACCTCTCACCTCTTACAAAAATCAATTAAAGATGGATAACAGCCTTAAACCTAAGGCATGAAACCTTAAGAATCCTAGAAGAAAATGTAGGGAAGACTCTTTCAGACATAGGCTTAGGTAAAGAATTTATGAAGAAGACACCTAGAGCAATCACAGCAGCAACAAAAATAAATAAATGGGACCTGATCAAATTAAAAAGCTTTTGCACAGCCAAGGGAACTATCATTAGAGTGAATAGACATTCTAAAAAATGGAAGAAGATATTTGCTCTCTACACATCTGATAAAGGGCTGATAACAACGATCTATCTAGAACTCAAAAAAATCAACAAGAAAAAATCAAACAACCCTATCAATAAATGGGCAAAGGACATGAACAGAAACTTTTCAAAAGAAGACAGAATAATGGCCAGCAAACATGTAAAAAAATGCTCAATATCTCTAATCATTAGAGAAATGCAAATCAAAACCACAATGAGATATCACCTAACCCAGATTGGCCTTTATCAAAAAATCCCAAAACAACAAATACTGGTGAGGATGTGGAGAGATAGGAACACTCTTACACTGCTGGTGGGACTGCAAATTAGTGCAACCTCTGTGGAAAAGAATTTGGAGATACCTCAAAGGTCTAAAAATAGAAATACCATTTGATCAAGCAATAGCACTATTAGGCATCTACCAAAAGGAACAAAAGTCATTCTATAATAAAGACATCTGTATTCGAATGTTTATGGCAGCACAATTCACTGTTGCAAGGATGTGACAACAATCCAAGTGCCCATCATTCCATGAGTGGATTAATAAAATATGTATACAATGGAATACTACTCAATTACAAAAAACGATGGTGATCTAGCATCTCTTATATTTTCCTGGATAGAGCTTGAGCCCGTCATCTGAAATGAGGTATCACAAGAATGAAAGAATAAATACCACATGTACTCGCCATCAAATTGGCACTAACTGATTAACACTAAGGTGCTCACATGGTAGTAATATTCTTTGGAGGTTGGGTGGTTGGAGGTGGGTAAACTCACAACTAACACACGTGGTGAGCATTGTAGGGAGGAAAGGGTACGCCTGAAATCATGGCTTGGGTGTGGCAAAGTCATGGGTGTGGCAAAGTCATAAATGTAATCAAAATGTACCGCCATAATATCCTGAAATAAAAAAATAAATAAATAAAATAAAATAGAGTTACCTTATGACTCAGCCAATTCCATTCTTAGGTATATACCCAAGAGAAATGAAAATATATATCCACATAAAAATGTGTACACGAATGTTTATAGTAACATTATTCAAAAGGTGGAAACAACCCCAATGTCCATCAACTGATGAATGAATAAAGAAAATGTGCTATATCCATACAATGAAATATTATTAGGCCACAAAAAGGAAGAAAGTACTGGTACACGCCACACATGGCTGAACCTTGAAAATATTATGCTAAGTAAAAGAAGTCAGTCACGAGATACCACATACTGTATGATCCAATTCGTATGAACTGTTCAGAATACGAAAATCTATAGAGACAGAAAGTAGATTAGTGGTTGCTTAGGAAGGAAATCCTACTTCTAAAATTCACTGCAGTGATGGCTGCACATACCTGTGAATATACCAAAAACCAATGAATTGTCATTTAAATGGGTGAAGTGTATGGCATGTGAATTATACCTTGATAAAATTATTTTTTTTAATTGGTCAAAATTGTAAAAATGCAAACCAACAAACAAAAAAATAGAGGGTGGGGATAAAAATTTATGGACACTTCCAGTTCTCTGCAGTTGGAGCCAGGTAGTGGGGTAATCCCAGTACAGTCCTCTGAAGAAGTACAATTGCTGGCCCTTGAGAAAGCAGAGAAGGTGGGGTAGAGAGGGAAGAAGGTTCACAGAAATGGTAAAAAGATATCTCAGGGTAGGTAAATTAGGTCAGCTTGAGGCCTCTGTGCATTCCTTACCCAGTCATTGTGACCAAGAACATAAAATGCCTGATTGTCCAGGGCTGGGTCCTATGCCCACCGCAAGACTAGACTAAGAATCGGGGAGAGTGAGCTTCCAGGGGAAAAGTGAGGTGTCAGGGCCGGAAAGCAGAAGGAACCTGGCCAGCCACCAATTAAGTATGTCCACTCTAAGAACACATGTTTTATGGTTCAATCTAAGGAAATAACTTTCTGAAAGCGGAATGGAAACAGCAGCCTCAAAAGTGGCTGAGCTCCCAGTACAAGAGGCACTCACGCAGAGCAGAGCCGCGGCTGCCTGGAGAGTTAAATAAGAAGGCCATTGTGGCAGCAGCTCTACAATGACCTCTATGACTCCCTCCACCCAGCACTCATGCCTGGTGGAATCTCCTCACCTCGACTACAGGCTGCGGTTAGTGACATGCTTCGAGTGCATAAGATGCAAAAGAGGCCACGAGAAGTCTCTTTAAGATTAGGTGGCTTCCATCTTGGGCACCCTCGCCCAGTCTGACCTCTTGCTTGCTTGCACACCCACTCTGAGGGACGTGAGCCACCATATTGGAAACCTGCCAACAGCCTCTTACGAGGCTGAGCTTAGGAGCAGGTCCTCCCCAAGTTGACCGTTGAGACAACAGCAGCCTCACTAACACCTTGACTGCAGCCTTGTGAAAGACCCTATACCAGAGGCAGCCAACTAAGCCAGATCCAATTTCCTGACCCACAGACCATGAGAAAATGAGTATCTTTGGTTTTTAGCTGCCAAGTTTTGGAAGTAATTTGTTATGCAGAAGTAGGTAACTAACACAGCCTTTGGAGACCCTTCTTATCTTACTATTACGTTAGTTTGAAAATTTATTTTATTAAAAGGATTATTATCGTGGTGTGAGTCTGTATGTGCCTTCAAGTGTGAACATGAGTGGGTATTTGTTTGCGCCTAGGTGGATTTTGAAGAGAGGCCAGGAAGGCATACATACATAGGGAAAACGACAGTAATTTCAAAGACTCCAGTCCACTCTGATGTTGATGTGTCCCTGCTGTCACTAGCAACACATCAGTTCCTGCAGACTGAACTTGCCATGTCTTTCAGAAAGAAAAGTGTCACTATGACAATGGCCCCCAAGACGAGAGCTTTCCCTCTTAACCAGGTTTTGTGCTCCCTGAGAAGCTGCAGCCAGCCCCTGAATTTAGGAAGTCCAAATCAGGCCTTAAAGAATCATTTAAAGCATAACCCATTATCATTTGGACTTTTTTTCTGATTAGTGTGAATGTGAGGAGCTTCTCAAGTACCATTCATCCCATTCATTCTATTCTTCGCTTCGCAAGAATACGTTAGCCTCCTTTTCTGTCCAGAAATCTATGACTGCCCAGTCTAAAGCCATAAATTATACAGGAAGCTCTTCTGTGCAGAGATCAAACCTGGATCACTACGTGGCTCTTATTCGTGCCAAGCACACGCTGTCTGCCTTGTCCTGGAGAGAGAGAGCCTCACGCAGCGGGAGCTACAGAAACACTGTTTACATGATCAGAAGCCCAGTTTTGCTCCTGTTTTCCTGCTGCCCCCAACAATTAGCCTCACTCAGAAAGCCAACTTACCCTTCATCCTAATGGCACAGAACAACAAAACAACAGCCGGCATCTTACAGCAGGAAGTGAGGACCTGTCTGGAATTCTTCACTGATGATTTCCAAGTGACCCTTCCACAGGGCAGAAGTTATCACCTTTGTCACCCAGAGAGACTGACCGTGCTGTGGTTAGAGGTTGTACATGAATCAGGAACGCAAGGGTCTGAGGGGTTTTCAGACATGCACTCAGATGGGCAAATGGGAGAGAGCTGTAGCACAGATTTCTGCTCCAGCCTGAGTGAGGGTGAGCATCGGGCATCAGTAGATCGTCCAGTTCAGGGACAGCCTGGGACAAAGGGCTGGAGGAGGACCATTCAGGTAATAACTTTTGGCCTGAGCTCTTCCAGCCCCACCAGGACCCAACAGAGCTGCCAAGGCAGAGATTTTTCTACTGTAGTCTGCAGTCAAGCTACATGCAGGGGCCCGTAATGTGGGCAAAACATGGGCCTGGAGACAGGAGACCTGGATTCCAATCCTGGAGTTGCCTTTGATCAGTTTGTCTTGGTCAAGACTCTTTTTTTATTATAATTAAGCAAAACTCACTCAAATCAACTTAAGTCAAATAGAATCTGAGGTATACATCTCACAGAGAACCCAAGGAAAACAAGTGGAGTTGAACCCCAGAAGAAATGAACTAGGACCAAGAAAGCCAACAAGAATCAAAACAGCTGGTCTCCCTCACCCTCCCTCTCTGCCCATGTTCTCACCCCTATTTCTGCTGTGTGGATCTCTCTGCTTCTGCACGCCCAGCAGAAGTCGGCCCCCAAGTGTAAATGGCCTCAGCTCAAAACACTAGCTGAGCTGACAAGTCTTGCTGAGTCTCACTCCCAGATTCCCAGGTGGGAGAAAATGACTAGACAGATTGGGACAGGGGCCTCGTCCTGGTCCAACCAGCTGTGTCCTGGAGTGGGGCCTGGGGGTGGGGAGTCAGGATCACACAGTGGAAATGTAGCTGGTGTGAATTAAGGAAGGTGACATGAGGGTGGGCACCAGGAGGAGACTCTTGGGCTGGGCACACTGTCAACATGCGTCTACCCTAGTACTCAGCATGCTTGGATTGCAATTCTATGAGGGGTTTGAACCTCTGGTCCCTCAAGTCCTCCCCTGCTTTCACACTGAGTCTTCAGCTCTGTTCAACAAAGACATCAGCCTGGCAGTGGGAGAACAGTTCCTAAATTGTTTTCAAGAAGAGCAGACAGTCGCCGCACCAATGTAGTAAGCCCTCTGGTCACAAAAGAGAGGTGAAAATGAACTGTAGGATAAGTCTGAAAAAATTGGGCAGATGGACGTACAAAACCAATCCAGTTAACCATTCTCTTACCCACTGTGCCCTCTAGTCCCCAAAGTCCCCAGCACCTAAGCATAAAGATAGCTGGGATCTGAGGACAGTGTTCTAATTAACCTGTTAAGGCCCCGAGGGGACCACCGACAGCATTATCACTGCACACAATGGATCAGAGATTCCAAATGCCTCATAAGGTTATTGGATCCCCTAAGGCCTAGGAAGAGTGTGCCACCCAGAGTAGCCAGCTTGCCACTCTACTGGCCAGCAAAAGGAGCAGTGGGAGGAGGAGGCTCCACACCCAGCAGAAGAGGTCTGTCCTCAGGTTGTTTGTGCCGGCGGCGGAGACACAGCTTCAGCTTGTAGGGAGATGCAGGCTCTGCCTTACATGAACGGGCTCATTTGGGGATTTCTTACTCCAGTACATTCATGTTGGTTTATTTTCCATTTTAGTCTGCAAGTCTTCTCTTTCTCACTCTCCTGTCTTCCTGCAAATGGCTGAGAAATTACATGACCCATAGACACCATCCTTGGGCTGGGGGTTTCTGTCAGTCTCTTATGAATCAAGTACATTTAGCTACCGTCTTGCTATTTTTCTAAATTACTGTCTTCAGCAAATGCTTAGATAAAACAGTCTTTTTATTATTCTGATAGAATTCAGCAAACAGTGTCTATGGGACTTCTGTTTTTGTGAAGTGCTCTGTTGCCAGGATACCCAGGGTGAAGATGTCAAAAGAAGACACGTTGAAAGGACAAGCTATAGTGAATATCCCCGAATCAGCTCCTTGCATACTAATCATTCTGCTTTACCCTACGCTGTTTTTGTTTGCTATAGGAAAGATACTAGAGTCCATAATTTCTAAATAATAAACCATCCAGAGAACAGAAAAATGTTATAATAAGGAAGGCAATCCATGTTTAACACCTTTCTTTTTTTTTTATTCTTTTAAAATGTGGCACTAAGACCATTAGAGGCAAATTCTGGTTTTTCATTAATACATGTAGGGAGATGAAAGAGAAATAGATTTCTACACTGATGACTTCAGGAAGAATGTAAAATACAATGAAGAGGAAGAGGAAAGGGTGAGAGGAATGAAAGGTACCTCTAACAATAACAGAAAGACTCTAAAGCCACCTATTTATTTAAAAAGCATATATTAGGCATTTTACCAAGCATTTATTAAGCACCTACTAGGTATATAGTATGATACTAAGGCCCTAGACTTAAACTTAAGTGTACTAAACTTAAACTTCGTTGCACTTGAAATGGAATGGATGTTAAGTCCTATATCCAAATAAATTTTTAAAAATAGAAAATAAGAAAAGGCCACTCTGCAAGTTCAGAATAAGAAGACTTAAAATTGTCTTGGTGGTTACTTGCAGGGCTATAGTAGACAAGTTTATTATAGCAAACAGTATGCTGTGTCAGGGTGGGGAAACAATTAACTGAACTTTGGACTGTCTCAATACTATTACCCTGACCACATAAATATATCGCACTATTAGAATGTGGGCTAGCCATATGAGATAACATATGAAATATCATGGTCATGTAGGCACAATATTTCAACAAAAATGTTGGCTAACTATATACATCCCAGATGAGCCCAACAAACTTGGTGAAGATGTGGAAGAGCGCTGACCAGAGGGAAAGTTCTGGAAACTATCCTGTCAGAATAACTATTGAAGAAAATGAGGATGAGAGTAGTTTAAGCCAGGAAGAGAGAAGATTAAAATGTTGATGGAAATACTATTGAGGTTGTAGAAAGCACCAAATCAAGTCTAAATATATCCATCTTGACCAAAAGTTGTCTGAGTTCAAAACAAGTATTGTTCTCTCATCATTTAACTGAGTGGAAACTGAATGGTACATTTCCCAAAGAAAATGTGTTGGCCATGAATGGCTAAGTCACAGCACAGGGCAGGGAGGTCTGACAGTCTCCTTGTTCTTAGATGTGGCACCGTGGTCCAAGTCCTGGTCTTGGTTCTGATGGGATCTTCTCTTTTGGCCAGGTGCAAACCAGAGGCCTATCTAGCCTCCCCTGCAGGGAAGAGGTTTCTCTCTGCCAGTGACAAGTGCTAAGAGAGCTCTGGAGAGGTGGGAGCTGTCATGTTGAACCTGGGCTTCCACCTCAAAGAGACACAAAGCAACCACAGATTCTGAGCCCTCACCTAGGGAAATTCATTCCAAACTTCCTGTCCAGTTTTTAGAATGCACATCCAAGAAGCTAATAGAATATAAAAATTATTTTTTAAAGACAAAAGCATTTGTTTTCACAATTTGTATCAAAATATGCTGCAAATTCCAGAAATGTAGACCACCTGAGACTACTTAAGCTATTTCTAAAGGAAGAAATAAGCTTCCCTTCCTCCCTTCCTGGTGCAGCCTGGTTTTTAAAATAATTTGAGTACAATGATGGTCAAGAAAAGGAACCATCAAGACTACCAGAAAAACATCCAGCCATGAGGCAACACAAGTGTAATAGTAAATCTATACCATCAGTGTGAGTAGAAATCAGAATTTTTATATTGAAAAATCCAACTTACCCTATATGCTAACTTGACCATAAAATAATATTTTACAGAATGATATAAGGATAATTTGCAATGATTATAGTTTACAGTACTATCACATATTACTAAAGTGAGATGAAAAGAAATAACATTAAGTTAGTTGTGAACTGATAGCAGTATTTTAAAATAGCTTTTCAGTTTTTCGATATGAATAAAGAACTTTAAAAGATTCATATCTTTGACCCTATAATTTCCCTTCCTTTATTTTCACATTAAAGAAATAATCTCAAATGTAGACAAGGATTTATACACAAAGATTGATATTTCAAAAATTTGAAAAAAAATCTAACATTTTGGGAATAATTGCAACTTTTAGAAAATTTGTCCAATGAAATAACAACATGGTAAAATTTTAACATAATTTTAGAGAAAAGAAGAAATCAAAATTATAGAAATATGACCAAACATTAGATAAAACATGTCCAAACTTAACAGTGGTTACATTTGAATGGTAGAAATATGGGTAATATTTCCTATAAGTAAACATGCACTACACTGATAAGGAGGACCAATAAGTAAAAATACGTTCAAGGCTGTAACATCTCACGTATCAACATATCCCTGTTCCAGGTGACATAGTAAATGGGTCACAGAAAGAGGAGAAAATAGAATCTGGTTATGTTTGGACATTTACATCTTGCAGATACATCCCACATGTAACTTCGCTGTAACTCATGTTTAACCAGCTGCAACCAACTGCCCAAGGATAGTTTGTCTGGATCAACTTTTCTTTTAGTCTCTCCAGCATGCCAATCAGCAGGTTTTTTTCTAGCTAATTTGCTTCTGTTTTTGGAGACTCGAGTCCCAGAGCACTCACAGCTTTCGCACAGAAATGCCGTGTTTTCAGAGGAAGCTAAGACCGCTTCAAAAGAACATGAGAGAAGGGCTGGAGCATAGGAAGGTGTCAAAAGCCTCAAGACATGAAACGCATTGAGAAACCTCAGACACACCCTGGAGGATCCGTGCGCAATTACTACATAGCCCTGAGTGGAAATAATTTCCATGCTATGTTTAAAATCAGCAATCCTGTGTCTTGCCCCAGAATTACTTCTAATTCACTTCCTCCTTTGCCCTTAAGCTCTCTTCTTTCACTTAATTCTCTGCCCCATTTCTATCACAAAAATCCATTTACAATAAAGCGAGGTACTGTCTCTCCCTCCCCTCCCCTCAGGTGAAAAGACTTTCTATGTACACAAAGGCAGTGACTCCCTGTTGGGCTCCATGCACACTTCTGGGTGTTTTCATACATATATTGACCCAGTTAGCTCTCACAGAATCTGCATGTGGTATTATTTTTTCTAGTCTATGGATGAGCAAACCGAGGTTCCAAGAGATTTTAAATTACCTGTCCCATCACCCATGGCAGATCCAGGATTTAGATTTTTAGCTCTAAATCCCAATTTTCTGTTATACCATAGTGGATGCCCACTGAAGACACCTGTTTTGAGTTCCCCAGAAATAGGATAACCTCATAATTTACCACACAAACTAGGACAAGTTTTAGAGATAAAGAGGCAATATTCACAATTAAGCTGGGAGAGCAGGCATAAATTTGGACTGGCCAGAAAACACTGGGACTAGTTATTCTAACTAAGGTGGAAAAGGTACAAAATACAGGCAAGGGCTTTCTACAGTCAACCACATACTCAACCATGCACACAAGATTGTCTCAACCTGACAAAGAAAAAACTATCAGTTAAATGGAAGTCATTGAGTCATTTTTGTGTCCTTGGAAATCATCCTTAAAAGAACATGGGTAGGGATAATTAAACCATTGCAACCCCTCAAAATAATTATGCTCGAAAGGAAGCTACACTGTTGAGTTATCCTTAAAGAAGGAAATTTTGAAACTGACTTTTTTTTTTTTTTTTTGAGACAGAGTCTCACTCTGTTGCCCGGGCTAGAGTGCCGTGGCGTCATCCTAGCTCACAGC
>NW_012148230.1:3009238-3049279 GCF_000956105.1 Propithecus coquereli | reverse complement strand
TCTTACACAATCCGCCCGCCTCGGCCTCCCTGAGAACTAGGATTACAGGCGTGAGCCACCGCGCCCGGCCTGAAACTGACTTTTAATGATGTTCAAAAAAAGGAGTAGGCTTCCACCAAGGCTGGAGGCCCGTGTCTCATAAAGGTATTTCTTGGTTAAGATTTAAGTGCTAACAAACTTATCCTCCTGTATCAACAGCATGTGACCAGAGGCAACATTTATATTCACTCCCTTCCCCTCTCCAACACCCCCTTGCTAAAAGCATCGTGGGCTCAAGCAAAAAACAACTCAAAACTGCTTCTGGCTCTGTTGGCTGGGGCTTAAGGCACCCAAGCCAATGGTTGAACTTCAAAGGAAAATTTGCAACTCTCTTCTTTTACCTGGACATTCTCATCAGCACTTCAGAGGACCTGGAATCAGCTAGGATTTTAAGTTAAGCCAAAACAATATCCACAAACATAAAGGACAAAGTGTCCCTCCAGACTGTCCCATCTGGGCTAGCATGGAAGCAGCATCAGTCAGCTTTGAAATGAGTGGACATCTCTTCAAGAAAACCCTTCAAGGCCCAATCTTCAAAGGGATACGGGATACATCAACTGCCCCCAGCCACAGCCTCTGAGCAAGTGGGCTTTGCTCTCTGGTAAAAGAGCCAAAAATGAGGTTCCAGGTTGAAATAATATCAGATTACACTGCTTGGGAGGCAAGTGAACTGCTGCCCATCAGGTAGAAAAAACTGGAACTGTGACAAAGGACAGCATAGGAGATAAAGAAGAGAAAGATAAGGCATCCAAAGTGCCCAAGAGAAGATGGGCATTTCAGAGGACCGTATTTCTTCATCACAGTTTAAAATTACCAAAAGAGACCAACAGACATCTTAAAGGGTTTTTGCAAAATCAAAACCAATA
Source organism: Propithecus coquereli (assembly GCF_000956105.1). Taxonomy (NCBI): domain Eukaryota; kingdom Metazoa; phylum Chordata; class Mammalia; order Primates; family Indriidae; genus Propithecus; species Propithecus coquereli. The sequence continues at coordinate 3,048,374 of NW_012148230.1, read as the reverse complement.
GTCCATATTAAAGCTAGAATCTCTAGTAAGATCTCTCGGGCTTAGGATCGTATTTAAATCTATGTGTATTCTAGTTCCTCCAGAGTAGCCGTAGGCAGCCACTTTTCCCTGAATAGCTAGTCCCACCCAGTTCATTGTGCACTGATGGGTTCGTTCATATGTGCTCACTCCCCATACCCTAACAGTGCACCTGAGGGAGGCAGCAGCGCACAGAGGTCAAAGGCCTGGAGTCTGGACTCAGAGTATATGATCTCAAGGCTCAATTTCACTACTTGCTAGAGGTGTGACTTTGGATGGGTTTCTTAATTGCTCTAGGTTTCAATCTCCTCCCCTTCAAAAGGTGGGGAGAGGCAATAATGGTACTTAACTCACAGGGCTGCTGGAGGATGAAGTGGGTCGGTACATGTGACATGAGGGAATAGTGTGCCTGGCAAACAGTACACACTCTGTAAGTGCTGATTATCATTATAGATAATAGAAACTCATTGATTGTTTTTCACAGTTGAATAAATTATTCCTGTTTGTTATTGTTTGTATCCTTTTCTGCAAAGAATGAGAGGCAGCTAACAAAAAATAAGTGAAGTACAATAAGATAGCATCGTTTTCAAGTAGGAGCACAAGGAAAAAAAACACTAGGGTGGAGCTAAAATTAAGCTAAGAAATTTATTGTTTGTATTTTTTTTTATTGTGAATTGACCTCCCAAAGGGGAACAAGAGGAAAGACAATAGCTAGACAAACAGATGGCAAAGGTGAATCCTCATGGATTATATCTTATGATAGATGTTACAGCTATTCTTCAATTTTAATTTCCAAGTCGATGTCTCCTTATTTCCTCCTTTGAAGTCAACATTTTCCCTAGTTTTGTTCTCTTTTCTTCTCATTGCTGAGCCTTAAAGCTCATGCCCGAAATGTAAAGCAGAGCTTAGGAACACTACTAAGGAGAAGAGAGAGAGTGAGGAGGTGGAAGCTAAGAACAAAGGCAGACACAGACCAAAAGAAGAGAAGAGAATCAGGAAGTTTAAGGGACTTAAAATACTCCCTGCCCAGCCCTATAAATCTATCACCTAAAGATGTGCTCTCTCTACCCCAGAGTGCTCTGTAGCTCTCAGGATCTACAGGGAACTCCCAGTCTGGCCTCTGCTTCCAATTAATGCTGCCCATTAACATTTTCATGGGGTGACACATTTGTCTTCTGAATATGGTAATGATCTCAGAGCTCTTCCTTGTGTTGGAAGAATTTATTCACCAAAAGTGTCTGCTCCAGGAATCAATTAGGAGAGCACTGTCTTAAAGAATTTTACTGTGGTTTGAACATCAGGATTAACTTCAGCATAGGTCATGTTTATGTGTCACATAAACAAAGACGTTATTGATATTCTAAAACTAGACGATTACAGTAACAACTCATGTTTTGACTCATGAAACTAGAGGAGACCTTTTTGAAGTCACCGAATCCTGCTTTCTTATTTTGCAGCTGAGATAAAGTGACTTTCTCCAGACCACCCTACTCTGTGCTTGTTTGAGTAAGAGTAGATACACAAAATGCATTTTTTATCAAAAGAGATTGCAAGAACACGATGCATGAGTGCATGAGTTCTTTGGATTTTCGGTTTATCAGTGTGAAAGCAACTTTCACTGTTCCCAGACTTGTTTCAGAGGCTGGGCATGTCAAGATGCTCACTGCAGCTTCTCTGTAGGGAGCCACTGGGGAGCCCCTGTTGATTCCTTCCCAGCTGTCCAGCTGCCATCTGTCAGTGTGGCCACTGTTATTTCTCATGAGAATCAGTTATTTGAGAAGAGTTGCTGTTTGTCAGGGGAAACGATATCACCAAGATTATTACATTGGAAAGCATAATTTTATTCAAAATTTACTCAGTAAACTCTAGCTGGAGGTCCAGAAGGTAAAGGCATACTTACATGCATGAGCTTTCTGACACCTGTTTTCCTCACTTCTCGGAAACACAGTTGCAAAGAAAGTGGCCTCTGGAAATAGAACACCTTGATTATCAACTCTGTGATCTTAGGCCAACCTCTCTAAGTCTCAGTTTCCTCACTTGTGAAATGGAGACTCTAACAATAGTACCTATGACACATGGTTATTGCAAAATGTAAATGAAGTTAAGCGCTAGTACATGTAGGCACTAAATAAAGCAAAAAATGCATCCGAGTCTGAGTAGTAGACAGACACTTAGTGTAACAAGGTAATAGAAGGAGATGCCAGGCTACTGGGAGATTAACCTCTGTAATGCATATGATTATGTTTTATAGATGGTCCCCTCTGAAGATATACCCTTCAGGGGCTTCTTCCCCCTCCTCTCCTTTACTGTTAGGACATGACGTTTTCCTGGCTACCTCCTTTTGTCCTACACACTCCATTCAGCAAAAACACTGGGTGCAGCAGAAAAATAGCTGATTTCCCATGTTTTCAGTCTGGACATGGAAAATGGCAGAAATATGAGAGATGGAGAGCAAAGGGGTCAAAAGCACTGAGAAACTGTAGGGGCTGGCATGGCAAAGAAGGGAACGACATCTAGGGACATGGCATCCCGAAGAACTGGAGTACAACTTGTGGACAAATCAAATAGATTAAAAAATCCATTTTTGCTTTACTGGCCAAGTGAGGAGTGGGGTGGGGTGAGGAGGGAATACATGTTCTCTTTTCCCTATCCTTCACCTCTGATTTCTGACAAACACTTGGATTTCTCCATTTGGAACTTGGGGAGATAGAAAGAAAGAAGTACAGCATTTGGCAACCGTAATAGTGATACAGACTCAGAGAAGAATTCTCAAAGGATGATAGAAAAATTGGGTGAAAGTTCGATAAGAAATAGTAACTTTCTATAGCTTCCAAATATGAATTAAAAAGAAGAAAGTGGTAACTTTACAGTGGAAAAACCCAAAGGATACCCCCATGACCACACAATCAAGCTAACATCATCAATAATGGGAAAAACTGGCATCATGTCCCTCCTGATGTGACACATTAAGATGAACACAATATTATCTATGTAGCATTCCTACCAAAAAGACCTAACCTGAAAGTAATGATAAGGACACAGTCAGGCAAACACAGACTGAGGGGCATTTTACAAAACAGCTGGGCAGGCACTCTTTTAAAATGTCAATGGCATGAAACAAAGGCTGGGGAATTATTCAAGATTAAAAAGAGACTACAAACATACAATGAGTGATCCAGGATTTGATGCTGGATCAAGAAAAAATTTCTGTAAAAGACATTATTTTGATGTGATCTGCTCTGGTTTGAATATTTGTGTCCTCTCAAAATGTATATGTTGAAATCCTAACCTCTAAGGTTACATAGGTTATATATAGCATATATATATATGCTATATTAGAAGGTGGGGGCCTTTGGGGAGATTATTAAGTCATTAGGTCAGAGGCCTCATGAATGGGATTGGTGTCCTTACAAAAGAGACCCCAGAGAGCTAGCTGGCCCCTTTCATCATGTAAGGACACAGCAAGAAGGCACCAGGAAACTGGCCCCACCAGACACCAAGTCTGCAAGCACTTTGATCTTGGACTTTCCAGACCACAGAACTGTCAGAAATATATTTCTGTTGTTTATAAGCCACCCACTCTATGGTATTTTGTTATAGCAGCCCAAAGGGACTAAGACACGGTGTAAGCATCAACTGTATATTAGAGAATATTATTACGTCAATGTTAAGTTTCCTGAATTTGATCATCATATACTGGGCATGTAAGAGAACATCCTTGTTTTTAAGAAATACACATAGAAGTATTTATGGGTAAAAGTCATGTCATGCCCAAGTCATTCTCAAATCACTTAGCAAATTTAACAATAATAAAAAGAAGAAGAAGGAAGGGGAGACTCAGCAGAGTGGGGTGTAGAAAGAGAGAGAGAGAGAGAGAGAGAGAAAGCAAGGATTGCAAAATGTTACATTGGTGAATCTAGGTAAAGGATATATGGATGAAAGTTAATTACATTATAGTTGTATCTTTCTAACTTTCTGTAAGTTTGAAATATTTTCAAAATAAAATGCTTTTTAAAACATTACGAAAAAGAAAGAATAAGAGAGAGCACTATGTATAAGATAAACAACTAGCTGATTGTAAGATAGGTTTGTTATTGAAAGCACCATCCCTTCCTTGAGAGGCACACTGACCTGGGTCACATTTCACTTGGAGATGCTCGGGGAAGTTCCCATATTGTTGCAGTTTCCAGGGATGTGACCGCCAATCATTGTGCTTTCGCTGCAAAGTTACACTGCTCATTTTGTATGGCTTTAATTCTCTTCGAACACACAATTTTTTTTTTTTTTTTTTTTTTTTAGTAGTCCCTTGCTACCAACAAATCAGAAAAAAATACTTGACTGGTTAATTGAAAAAAGCTTATGAAAGCAGCAAACAATTACCAAAAATCATGCATACATGGCTGAAATATTTCTTTTCCCTTGAATCTTCAAGTGCACTTTCTTCAAAGAGGCATTCGCCAGTGGGAGCTGCACAATGTCTTTCTTACATTATGCCCACTCATACAACCCATTCATCACCAGTTATTTCCAGATTTAATTTCTTTAAAGTTGACAGTGTATTCCTTCTAGAAGTTGACATTCTTTTCCACCATTTACAGGTGTCTTTCCCACTAATTTAACATACACTTTTTAAGCACTTGATTTTACTGAGTTCCTCAAGGGCATTCAACTCATCAATTTATTTTTCATAGAAACGATTCGTTTTTCTTACAGGGAGCATCAGTTTATGTAATATTTAATTAATTCTATCATTCCAATATTTTTTTTTTTTTTTTTGAGACAGAGTCTCACTGTGTTGCCCGGGCTAGAGTGCCGTGGCGTCATCCTAGCTCACAGCAACCTCAAACTCCTGGGCTCAAGTGATCCTACTGCCTCAGCCTCCCGAGTGGCTGGGACTACAGGCATGTGCCACCATGCCCGGCTAATTTTTTCTATATATTTTTAGTTGGCCGATTAATTTCTTTCTAATTTTAGTAGAGGCGGGGTCTCTCTCTTGCTCAGGCTGGTCTCGAACTCCTGAGCTCAAACAATCCGCCCGCCTCGGCCTCCCAGAGTGCTAGGATTACAGGCGTGAGCCACCGCGCCCGGCCTATCATTCCAATATTAAGGTTAACTGGAAGGAAGAGATTTGGAAACAAACAATTGGCTCTTGGTGAGTACACAGGCATACGGCCAACAGGATGCAGAAGAACAATGCATAATGCTCACCGGTGGGCCAACTGTGAACGTGCAGTGTGCCATCAGCTTCGGCCATCATGTTGAGAGAAGAAACAGAAGAGAATCAGTTAATTCCATGGGGCGTTGGATGTTGGTCCAGTAGCAGTCACTGAGAGATCTACTATATTTACTTATTTTCTACCAGCAAAATAAAAAAATTGCTATCTTCCATGGATCAAAATATCCCTTCTGGTGCTGAATATCAATTCTCCATGAAATTGACCACCTTTCAGAGAAAGTAAAAATAGCACTGGAGATTTGGTTGACGTGCAGCCATGGAGCGCCTCCTGTGTGCACCGTTCTGAGCACGGGGGTAACAGGCACCCCGGGGGTGCTCGAGCACAGTGGGAGCGGTTCTGTGGCAGCACTGACTGCTGGGCCGTGCTTCTCTGCCCCAGCAAAGTTCATAAAAAAAAGATCAGCTTGGCTCAACAAGGAATTAATTCAAAGCCATTCTTTTTCTCTTCTGAGAGACTGGAAGAATGAATAAAACGGTGTTTTTACCCTGTGTCGAGTTAAATGCTGTTATCATTTGCCACATGTACAACATGTTGTTTATGGTACAGTCAATTGATTATGACGCCCGAAACCAAGTGATAGATGGGACATGGCTGTAGCAGCAGCAGAAAAACAAAGAAAAATAACCGTAATTAACACATGGAGGTACATGTGTGCCATTTTGTGTCTTCTTTTATTTAAGCCATTTTCTACATTTGAGATGATCCTTTTAATTAATCATAGAGCTGAGGCTTTTTAGTTTTCAGTTTTTATCTCTGCCTTCAAATTACTTAAAAAATATTGCTGCTGCTTTTAGTTGGATCTTGCCTTAAAGTTGGGAAGCAACTGTGAATATTCCTGAATATTTGGGTTAAGGAATGTTGTTCTTGGTTCAGGTGTTCAGTCTGCTTTGCCTGCCTTCCTCAATGGCTCTGCCCATCTCTTTGTCTGAGATTTTACCCACTCCCTCATTCCTTGGCTCTCATCCCCACGAGACAGGCCATCCCCTCTGCGTGCACACATACCTCCAGGCCTGACACACGAAAGTGTCCCTGCCAAGAGTGGCTTCCTCCTTCCTCTATTTAATTATAGAATTAAATCCTATACTTTGCTAAATGCCCAAATCATCCCAAATGTCCCTTCCTCTTATCAATTTTCTGTCCCTACTCTGTTTCACAGATAGCTGAAGCACTATCTTTAGCAATGCAGCACTTTAGCAATGCCCAAGTTCAAACTCTTATTTTATCAACAAGAAACTCAAGAGTGGGAACAATGGACGACACAGCCACTGTCTTGTCATAGAATGGTAGCAAAACCCCAGGCCTCTCTCATGACTAAGCTGTCTTTCCACTTTAATCACACTCTCCCATTTTTTATTCCTTTAGCACTTACTCATGCAGCCTCTGCAGTGCTACCCTGAACTTGCTTTCCAACAGAATCAGTCTGATTCTCACATGCAGAGCATGTCCCCTGATTAGCATGTAGGTTCCTTGAGGGCAGGGACTGTGCTTTTCATGTCCTCAGCATGCACAGAGTGAGAGGACACTGACTAAAGGACAGGGGATTTAATTAGCTAAATCTCAGATCAGACAGCATCAGATCCTTCCTCCCAGCCACCTCCCAGTCCCCCAATAATCTCAGCCAGCGCATGTCTTCTGATTGCATTTCCAGCCCCCACCCGCGCCTTTGATTAACTTCTGTGTTTTTCAGCCTTTGCATTGCCGAAGCATCCGTGTGTTTCCCCAAGTGGGATATAGAACTGTAGGTAACAGGCAGTTAATAAGCTTAACAGGTAGGGACAGAGGCTCATTAATGGTTGCTCTGTGATTTGTGGTTGGTTCCCCCAGCACCTAAATCTTGAAATAAATATATTCAGAGACTCCGTTATCCCGGAAGAGGACATGGATCATTTTTCTTTCATTAACAATGGAGCCGCTACAGCAACATTTTTATTTATATGCACATTCTGAGCCTAAAAGCTTGTCCCTTTAAACCTGCTCACACTAAATTTTGATCAGCCCTTGATGAAAGAAGACTTATGGATCGGAGACAACCTGGTAACCATCTGTGCCCAATGCATATTAAAGGAAATGTAAATTCACAAAAGACTCCCCAGCATACATCAGCTTCTCCATCCTGGGAAGATGAAGGATGATTAGAGAATCTGGGACCAATCTCCTAATTCAGGAGGGCCATGTTAATGAGAAACTTTGCTGAAGTACACAGCAGGAAAGTGCCTTCAAAAAAAAACTTGTGGATAAATGATGGGTCCAAATTTCTTCTATCTAGATATCTTTCTGATATGGTAGGTACTTTTGGGAGGGCTCTACCCAACCATAAGATTACACACGCACATGTGCAAGCATGTGTCTGTGCACACACACATGCATCTCTGAGCTGGGCCCTAGTGAATACAGACCCATGCAGCCATGTTAATTTCCTGTGTTAACATTTTGTGATCTCACTACCCACCCCATGACCACAGCCTTGGGAGCTCCTCTGGACCCAGGCTGCTAGGCATATACTGTGATCAGAACTCAGGCAATCACCATGTCCTTCTCTACGAACCCTTTCAACCTTCTCTGGCTTAATCTGAGGTAATCAGATTTCTTTCCGTGAATTTGGAATTGGCACTGATAGGACCAGCTCTACTGTTTGCCTGAACTGAGGGCTTTGCAACATTGAGAGATAAGAGGTGGTCATCTTCTGCCATGTGTTTCAAGAAATAGCAAAAGTTGGTGCAGTAAGAGAAAAGTAAAGGAGATATACAGTGACAAGTGGAAAGCCAGAGCCTGGCAAGTCACAGAGAGACACACATGCACACACACACACACACACACACACACACACAGAGACAGAAACAGAAAAAGAAACAGGGAAAGAGAGAGTAATTGTGTCACTTTCTGAACATTTTCAGGTGCTGGGCCCAAGCCTAGCCACGTGTTTTCCCCTTAGTTTTCAGGAAATAGCCCCATTTTCTTAGTGTCAGTCCTCTATTCTGCTTGAGTTCATGTGCAATCAAAGAGAGCTTTGAGGTAGATTCCTGGCCAGGTGAGGGGTGGGCCCCTTCAGGCTTCAGGGCCAGGTCCCCAGCAGACCATGCGGCAGGTCTTCTTCACCATCCAGAGACAGAAGCAGCCTGGTGTCAGGGTGCAACATCTACACACCTCCTACCTGGCCCTTTTCAGAACCAGACCCTCTTACTGGTTCTGGAAGAATTGTTTCAACAGTTCTGTCCTTGCCAGAAGCACTAAGAGTTGGAAGACAAAGGCAGAGGATGCAGAAGAGAGCCTTGGTCAGAAGTGGGAGGAAACCCAGGGATTGCTGTGGACAACGGAGTCATTCCCTGGCTAGTCTCAATCTCTTATCTCTCAGCTCTGGACAGGGAAGCCAGCACACGTCACTACAGAAGGCTGCCGATCATACCTGGAAGCTGAGGGCCGCAGTGCCTGGAACACGGTGCCCTGCTGTAAGGAAAGCTAGGTGGGTAACCCCCTTCATTTCCATCACATTGAAGGTCAATCTTTCCTTCAAAGACATTTTGTACACTATTCCAATTGTATGAAAAACGCCAATACCCGACCTTGACAAGTTCCATCTTTTCTTGGCTCTAACACATGTCCTAGGAGTCAGATCACGGGATGGAAATCAGTGCAGAAAGAATTTCATACCACCCTGTCAAACAAAGCCAAACCGTGTCTGCCCACAGCTCTCCCCAGTGGCACTTCACTGCCCACCTTCTTCCCGAAAAAGCATCCCTCCCCCATTCACTCTTTGAACTGCCAGAGCCAGAGGGAGTAATTCAGCACCACACGGGACACCTTATCCATGGAGTGCTAAATAGGAGTTAAGACTCATGACTCTTTTTCAGCTCTAATCACGGACTAATTTCTCCGATAAAGGCACTCCAGATTTCCATTCAGCTCAGACCCTTGGCATCAGGCCTCGGAGCTGTTCTGGGCCAGGCTGCTGGGCATATCCTATGATCTGAGCTCAAGCAGTCACCACATCCCTCCCCCACCGAACCTTTTAACCTGCTTTGTTTTGATTATTTTAAAATCCTGCCAAACCCATTAGGGCTAATGCTCAGCTGAAAGCAGGCACGACCTCCTGTCAGCACTTGGCACTGCAGGGCCATCAGTGACAAGGAGGAAGCTCACAGTCGGCTCCGAAAGAGGCCAGCACCCTCTGCTTCCAGAGGGGGAGGAAGCGACTGTGCAAAAGGCACCTGCCACCTAAACCGCGGAAGTCAAAGGCACCCCTCCCCCTGCAGCGCGGGCCTCAGCTCTTTGAAGGGTATGAGCAGCTGCGGAAGCAATGGTGGCCTCAAAAAGTCCCACCAGCAGCTCTCGGAGTTTGTAATCAAAACAAAAGCGTGCCTGTGTTTTGGCAAGCTTCAGAGGGGTTATGCGCGTGAGCAAACGCAATGTGTTTGACGAAGGGGTGCTTCGCGCCTGTGACTGCACAGACACGCCACAGCGTCTGGCACCGGGGCTGCTCGGTGACCTTGAGAAGTCATCAGTGGACCCTCAGCGTGGGAGAGACTCACAGCAGACCCGCTTTGCCCCTGAGCGGGGGTCTCCCTCTGCCGCAGTCTACAGCCGAAGCCCCGCACAGCTTGTCCTTCCGAGTCGCAGGTTTGTGCCACTTTCCTTAACGTCGTATAACAAGTTCCTGTCACTTCTCCCTTGGTCTTGGCTCCTAGAATGCCCTCTCGTCTCCCTACTCAAAATCTAGCACATTCTCTAAGACCCAGCTGAAGTTACTTTTTTTCTCGAAGCCTTTCTTGACTACCACAGCCCTCGGGGCTCCTCCTACAACCCCTTCGGACAGCTGCACACAATTCCGCAGTCATTTTAGACTCCTTCATATTGTTCTCAATTATTATGTCTGTGTTAATGTTGTATCCTTTAATATCCTAAACTCCTCAAGGACAGGGCCCAAATCATTTTAGCGCACTCTTGGATTGTGTGCTGAGATTGGAAAGAAAAAAATAATAACACAGTGACAAGGCACATCCCGGGGCATGATTTCCCAGCCACCTTCCCTTAGCATTTACACTCCGAGTCAAGAGAACACAGCACTCTGTAATTTCTAAAGGTCAGAAAAAGGTGATCGTGGTCGGCCAATAAAAGTCCAGCAAGCCACGTCCATCTGGATGTCCCTGCTGTCAATTTCATGTCATCCTCTCCTCAGTGGGAGAGTCAGTAATGCCAGTAGTGGTGGCTTCCAATTCGTCATTGTGGCATCTCTCCTTCAGCTCCAAGCATGGAGCAGTTCCTGGTCCCTGCCTCGGCAGCCAGAGGCCTGATCTAGCCCCAGTCAACTGCAAGAGGTAATGAATGACAGGACCACGAACCTCCTGCAGCTGCGGGGACAAACCATGGGTGGCTGGTAACCATCGGAAATGACCAGAAGAATTCTGCCTCTCTGCTTCCCCTTGGGTGTCCTTAGAGGCCAGGCCTGGTTGAGAGAGGAGCTGGGGAAAGCAGAAACGAGGCTGTGCAATGAAACTCTGAATAGAGCTAGCTCTGAGGGCCCCACAGGCACAGCCCCCGGTAATAGAAAAACAGCCATCGCCATCCCACCACCACTCTCCATGGCCCGTGCAGGCACGGCCCCGCTGTGGGCCACCCACGGAACCACCCTCCACATGCCCCAGGAACCCAGGGGACTTTGGGGGTAGAGGAGGAAGAGAAAGAAAGAAAGAAAATTTATCCGAAGCCAGATTCTAGCAGAGTCCAAATAAGAAGACTTAAAAAAAAAAAAAAAAAGAAATCAATTTAGAAGGATCTAGGGACTTGGTCATTGGCTAATTTCTTTGCACCCAATCCATCATAAACAATAAATGTTTGGCTCAAGTGTTTCTAGATTGAAGTATGGAGCAAGGGAAATAGTGTATCTTTTATTTTGTCTTGAGCAGGAGAAACAAATTCCCAGGGGCAGCATTTTTGAGGAAGAGGAACACCAGCATTAAGAAAAAAATAGAAATGAATGCATCCAGAAATGCCTCCAAGACGAAATGGCATCTTTGCCTGTACCATTTGCTCTAAGAGGCCTAGCCCGGCCACAGCAGTGTGGGACTGCGGCCTCCCCTTTCCTGCAAACGTCGTGTTCTCTACTCGCCATTTCCTTCACAGCGCATGCTCCAGGACCGCAGCCGACCGCTGGGTTCCCCGCCACTCACACACGGGCCCAGCAGCCGCGCGACTGTCAGGAGAATTGCCTGTTATCAGGCTTATGTGAGATTAAATTTAGTCATTATCTTGGAAGAGAATTATCTCATGTTGACAAAATCCCTCAGAGTTCACTGTAGAGAACTTTAATTTCCACATTCAAATGAGATTTGAATTTGATCAGGCATCAATTAAACGCTGTGCATTACATAGTGACCTAACTTCTGAAGAAAAGTCAGGCCGGCTCTGTGCTTGTTCAGCACGAAGGGTTTTGTTTCCTTCTCCAGCCATCATCTGAGGTTACAGGTCAGACTTGGAAATAATGGGCAATACATTTACAATAATACATAAGGGTTTTCATGGCTGCTTTAAAAAAGAATCATAACATTCTAAATTACAGGCTCACTTTCCTGGGTCAGCTCTGCCTCAATGAGGACAGCACCAGGTGGCACTTAAGACCAAAGGTTTGGGGACTAGACTGGCCTGGGTTCAAATATTACTCCATTGTGTTTAGCCATATCGAATCAAGCAACTTAATTAATTTCTCCAAGCTTAGTTTCCTCATCTATAACATGGGAAATAATAATGAGATCGTGAATATAAAAAGATAGCACAGTGCCTGCTATAGGATGAGTTCTGAATAGATGGCAGCTGCCACTCATCAGCACCTCTCTTAGGGTAATAATCGTTTTCTAGATTTAATGATTTCTTTATTTATTCGAGCAGCAAATATTTAAGCACCTACCAAGCCATGTGGAAGATATGTGGAAGATAAGAAGGATAGAGAAAGAAAAAAAAATGCGTGCTCTCTGCCCTCAAAGAGCTTATAGTTTGGGGGTAAGACATATTTTTTTAGCTGGCTTATGAGACTATATATACAGCGTTTTGAGAGTATTGGAGAAAGAACATGCAAATTGACTGAAGAAATCAAGGAAAGCTGGCCGAGCACTGTGGCTCATGCCTGTAATCCTAGCACTTTGGGAAGTTAAGGCCGGAGGATTGCTTGAGGCCAGGAGTTCGAGACCAGCCTAAGTAAGAGCAAGAAACCGTCTCTATAAAAAATAGAAAAATTAGCCGGGCATGGTAGCACATACCTATAGTTCCAGCTACTCAGGAGGCTGAGGCAGGAGGATTGCTTGAGCCCAGGAATTTGAGGTTGCTGTGATGACACCACTGCTCTCTAGCCCAGGTGACAGAGTGAGACCCTGTCAAAATAAATAAATAAATAAATAAACGCAGGAAGGGGTTATAGAAAATAGAGCTTTGAGTTAGACTTGAAGGATACACATTTATTAGGACACAAACACAAGCCTCCCTAGTCAGAGCACACGGACTGTGCTGAGTCTCGGAGGCTTGAGGGGGTAAAGTTCATTCACTGGCCCATGCTGGTCTGCCATGCCTGGCGAGGAGCAGTGAAAGCAAAGACGAAGGAGTTAGCAAGAGCTGGATACAAGGAGTAAAAGATTTCATCAGATTTCATCAGTTTCACACCTTGAGCATAAGGCCCAGCTCCTATTCATGTGTACCCAGCACAGAGACCTGCACAGAGCAGATGCCCAACAAATGTTATTTGTTTGTTTGTTTGTTTTTTGCGGAGACAGAGTGTCACTCGGTGTCCTGGGTAGAGTGCAGCGAGGGTGGGTCACCAAAAGCTCTGGGTCCTGAGCTGTGAGCGATCCTTCTGCCTCAGCCTCCCTGGTAGCTGGGACTACAGGCGCTTTCCAGAGTGCCCAGCTGTGTTTTGTGTATTTTTTTTTTTTTTTGTCTTTTTTTTGTTTCTTGTTTCTACGGATCGAGGTGGGATTTCACTGTGCTCAGGCTGGTGTCAAACCCCTGAGCTGCAGCGATGCTCCCACCTCGGCCTCCCAGAAAGCTAGGATTATAGGCATGAGCCACCGTGCCCGGCCACAAATGTTACTTGAAAAGAGAAATTAATAAATAAAGACAGCATCTTGATATTGCTGTCTTACTTTCAGGAATCAGATCAAATTTGGAGGGGTAAGGGATAGGAGAGGGGGACGTGGAAGTTCCCACAAAAATCTGATCCAAAGCCCTCTGTATCCAAAGCCCTCAAGACTCTTGTAATCATCTTGCATGTGTTAGACCACAAGACATACCTGAAAAGACCTCTCCGGCTCTGTAACTCTAGTAGGATCAGTTTATGCTCAGTGAGATTGGCTCTCACTGAACACCTTCCTTTCTGCCCCCAAAGCAGAGAATACTTACCATAGGATTTGGGTTTGAAGCAATACCTCTGGTAAAGCAACCTAAGTGCCTTTCAAAACAAAGAATTTAAATACCTGGTTCAGGCATTCAAAAGAGCCACAGCCAGTACTCAAGCCTGCAGGCACGTCTGATGGGGAACAAAAGAAGGGCCGGGCTGGAGGGGTGGGGAATGGAGGAGATTCACGAGGAAAGACAAGAGACGGTTTCTGTGGGTTCTGATGTTATCTAAGTTTATGTTCTGTACATTGCTTGTTATTGCATTCAGATACATATTGAATAATGATGAAAACTGTGCGTGTGTAAGCACAATTCAGTGCACTGAGAAAGGGGAAATCTACATGGCACACAGAGGGGGCCTTATGAGGATCCAGTTTTCAGGATTTAGCTCCACATACTCCCTGGCTGTTCAAGATTACACAGGAAAACAAGAAACCATGAACAATGTGTGTTCTGTATTTATTGCTTTCGGTAGGCACTGGAGAGTAACTTTCAGGTCTAGGTAAAAAGGGAAGGGTAAAGTGGGTCATTCTGAGTTCAAAGGAGGATAACCCTATTAACCACAAGGGGAGAAGAACAAGGATGCTTCACTCAGTGGAGTGTTCCTTGAAGGGTTTGTCAAGATCTTTTTCCCAGAGAGAAAGCAATTTAGATGCTATTTCCATTCTCTCTAAGGTCTGCCATGAAGAGGATTCTGAAAAGAAATTAACCTTGGAGACAAACGTAGAGACGTTGGTACTAATTTTTTTTTAACATCATTTGGTCCTTTCTCTGACTTTCGGCATTATTTAGAAGGGGAGAGCAGCAAAGAGAAGACGTGTTTTGAAATCTCAAGAGTATTTAGTTGTCCACTTGAAAGAGTTAAGTCCGGATCCCGCGAGGCTGAACAGAGGTCCCTGCCTGTGCTAGATTAAAACAACCAGGATGCTTCTCTGTGAAATGACCATTTTTGCCATTCAATGAGAATCTTTTTTCTTCCAAAAGGTCTGCCTGGCAAGGTTAGCATGCATGTGAACTTTTGTTCTCACATGTTGGTCAAAACCATGCTTGTTAATTAGATTCCACAGTGGTTTGGGTGAGCGGTCAAAATCACTTTGCATTTGTCTCATTAACGACTTCACACTTGGAATTAGGCTTGCAGCTGCCTGGGGAGGGCAGTCTGCGAAGAATCAAAAAGGCCCCACTACCCTTGTCTAAAGATACCTGCACCATGCGGGAGTTACAGAGCCAGAAATGTAACCATTTTCAATTTGGTGGTGGTGGTGGTTATTTTGCAGAGTTAGTATAACCCCAAGGAATTCTGTATTTCGCATTCAGCAAACATATATTAAGGGTCATTCATGCAGATGCATTGTGGGAAATTCAGGAACACAATAGCCTATCCTAAATAGAGTCTTTGTGGAGGATGGATATGTATCAGTAGCCAAATCTACGATACAAATCATAAGTATCTTAAGAGTGTTTGAGATCAAATGCTGTGGGAATTCAAAAGGGGTACTTATCGATCACTTCTGACACAGAGGATCATGTGAACTGTGCTGTAAAGGGTGATATAATTTGGCATTCCAGAGGCACTGAAATTTGTAAGCTTTTTAACAGTAAATATTCCAAAATAAGTAAGTGACTTGATTTGTTTTTCAGATAAATTTTCACCATGGCAAGAGTGGCCTGATGCCAGCAAGTGCATGTGCCAAATACTTCAAAGAAAAGGGCACCAAAATGCTGGAAAGCACACACTGGGCCAGTGAACTTTCTGGATTCCCATTTGTACTTGCATCAGGCAAAACTTTGTCTCCATCATCAGTGATAGAAACAGAGGTTTCTCAGTAACTCCTTTGGGGGCTATATGACCGATGGAGATATATGTTCAAACTCCTGCCCCAGAGCAGTGGGGGACCCAAAACCTTGTCCAGGCTTGGGGAGGGTCTGCTCTGCAGGCTGGAAGTATAGGTACAAATGTAGCATCCAGTGTTGACTGGATATGCCAGCAGACCAGCCTACCAGACTTGTCAGGCTAAAGACAGCAGGAGTGAGACCACAGTGCATCTGGAGTACAAAGTCAGTCCTGAAGTCCCTGAGGCACTGAAGCTGAATGTGGACACTTGTAATATTGTCCCCAATGGGCAGGCCTGCAGGAGTCATTAGATGTGAGAGCTGGTGCAGTTTTAGTTACCTTATATAACAATGGCCTCCTCAGCAAGCCTGCAAAATAAGGTAGAAGGGATATCCCCCAGGGAAGGGGTGTCCATCTGGGTCAGGCACACTGGGCTCTGAAGCTCCTGAGATATGCGTGTGCCACCCACAGTATGAAGCCATTGCCCTGCAATGCAATGGGACCATGTCAACAGGTAAGGTCCACATTTGGCAGCATCATGGAAGCATGTTGTTCAAAGAAGCATTCATTGGGAGGTGAAGGGGAAATGCCTAAATCCTCCTCTGAGGCCTAAAATCAGAGCAGAGGGCGGGGTGCTGCTGGCATTGCCAAAAGAATTCTAACCAATGAGAGACAGTGCAAGAGACTGGAAAGTGCAGCTGGCTCCATCTGAGCCTGGAACAACCCGCAGATCATGGAACCCACAGTTTCTTAGCAGCATGAAGTAACACGGTCCCTCCTATTACACTCAGAATTCTTGCAGAGGTACTGAATGTTATTTAGAACATTGATACGACTACTTTTTTAAATCCTTATAGATACATAATAGTTGTATATCTTTATAGGGTACATTTGATGCTTTGAAAAGTGGGGATGGTTAATGGGTATGACTACTTTTGAAGTTAACAAAATGGTATTAAACAGCTTTGCTGCCCCATTTAGAAAAATCACCAGGATTCTGAGTAGAAGTTTCAGCCAACAGAAGCAAGATTCTTTTGAATGTAGCTGAGCCTTTTTTTGGCTGGCATCTGTAACCTGCGGATCACTCAGAAAGTTCCCCCTATGGGTCACTGTTCCATTAAATAGGCCACCATCTCCCAGCCAGCTAGGAACTGTTTACCCATCGCCACAGTGTCCAGATGCTAGGATCCATCAGTGTAATCTGAAAACATAGGCATCCATGCAATTCTTCCCCTGGTTCACAATGATATTTTGGGAGACAATCTGCTATTTAAAACAGCTGTTGTTGATTTACTTGGGACACATGCTGATTTTACGTCAAACAGAATGTCATGCAAACTTCTCAAAGGAGTCCTAAGGAAAAAAAAAGAAGAGCATAGAAGATAAGAACAGCATTTATAAATGTTTGCCTACATTACAAATTTCTGGTATAAAATTTTTCAGACACTCTGGGAAATAACATGCCTCTATAACTGACTTTTTATTTCCTATTCCATCATCCAATCTCCTGTGCTGACATGAGGCAAGGAGAAAAAGGAAATAGTCCCACTGACAGTGAAACACTCCTTACATGGAGGAAACCTTTCATAAACGCTGGAATTAATTTTTAAAAAGAGATGCCAATTCTTTATTTTCAAGGAAGTGCCTTACCTCTTCAAGTCTTCTCTTTTTCTGTTCCACTTTCCTTTTGTCTCCTAACCTCAACAAGTTTCCATGAACCTTATCTTCCCTGGAATTAAACCAAGTTGATTTGGTTTAACAAAGATTTCTTGTGCACCTGGATTTGTTGAAGACCAAGAACATGCCAGATTATAAGCACTTTGAGGACATAAAATGGGTAGATCTTTTAGCTTCTAATCTCCAGTGTCTAACAGGTGTGTGCATTTAATAAATTCCTAAATAATTAAGGTGAATGAAGAGTGTGGTTAATATCGAAGAAAGAATTAGCTGAGGACTCCTTAGTGGACATCATTCTCTCCTTTACCACTGTCCCCTTGGTCCTGCAGACAGCTATCTGCTCCTGTGTCCCAGCTTTGTGATCACCTTCCTCACCAGTGGCCATCAGTAGCCTTCCACCTTCCAGCCCGTGGGCCTCTCAGCTCTGACTTGCTGGGCTCTTTGTCCTGCTGTCTCCAATGCACTGCAGCCAGCTCCTGACCTGGCTTACTCCTTGCCGGCTCACTCTCCTCTAGTCTTAGCCTCATTGCTTCAATCCACAGTTCCCATACTGACACACCCATGTTTCAAGAAGGTGAGTGACAAAAAACCCAGTGTTTTTATAGTTTCACAAAAAAGCCAATTCCAAAGCACATCCAAGTGATCAGTTTCCCTTGTGATGTATTGACATATCTAGGACTCCTGAGAGAGAAAGAGACAGACAAAGAAAAAAAAAAAAAACACAAGAGTTAGAAAGAAACAGCCACTCAATGAACACTGCTAGTCAACATCACTATGAGAATAAAATGGTAAACTGGAGTTAGCCAATACAGCAGGCATCTTCTAACTCCATAAGGAAGACCTGATCTCCTTATGCATCAATAGTTAAACATGACAAAGCAATTTTTGAACAAATTTAGATGGTATATGTTTAATTGATGAATTATTAGTTATTATTAATGAACTAATAAGATACAAAAAAATCATGGAGCACCTACTATATGCCAAGCTTATTTTAGGTACTGAGGATATAATAGTAAACTTAAAAATTTCCTACCATTAGGGAGCTTACCTTGATTTGGGAGGACAGGGAAAAGCAGGTAAAAACAAAAAATAAAAGATGTAAATTCAGATATTAATAAACGCCCTGAAGAAAAAGTAATCAGGTTGAGGGATGGTCATGAGATAGCAGGGGGCAAGGACTATTTAAGATCAGATGGTGAGGGAAGGACTCTTCAGGAAAACTCCGTCAAACATCTAGAAGAGACACTTCAGGCAGAGGGAGCAGCACTCGCAAAGAGGCTGAGGAAGAAATGAGCCTGGCATGCTCAAGAAACCCAGGACAGCTCAGGCGACCAGATAGAACGTGTAATGGGGACAAAAATAGGAAATGAGATTAGAGCTGATATGGGACTTCTTCACCATGAGAAAGAATTTGGATTTTATCGTAGATGTGATGGGAGCATATCGGAGGATTTTGAATGAGAAGTGAAAGGATTTGACTTAGATTTTAAAAAGGTCATTGAGAGTGTTGTGTGGAGACTGGATTGGGGGCAGTCTAGACTGAAAGAAAAAGATCTGTCAGGAGCCTTTTGCACTAGTCCGAATGGAAGATGATGGTGACTTAACAGAACGACAGGACAGTAATCTTGAAATTGGTGAAGAGTAGCTAAATGTGGGGTGTAATTTGAAGAATGGACAGGAGTTGCTGATGGATACGATGTAGGATATGAAGGAAGCGGAAGATTCAAAAGTGACAACTGGAACTTTGGCTGGAGTAACTGAGTAGATGTATGGAACATGCTAAGTTTGAAGAATGTATTGGACATTGGAGAGGACATGGAGGCACCTTGATGTGAATTTGGAGTTCAGAAGGTAGATTGGGGCTGGAGATAGTATTGAAAGACGCGGGACTGAATGGAATCACACAGGATACAGAAAAGACAAAGATCTGAGAAACGAGCCCCAGAGGACTTCAAAATACGAGAGGAGGACCCTGCAGGGAAGCCTGAGAAGTAGTTGAGGAGACAGAATGAGCATCAGAAAGCTGTGATGGTCTGGAAGCCATGTAAAGAGTATTTCAAGGAAAAGAAGGGAAAGTTGTGTCAAACGATGCTGAGAGTTCACGAAAGGTGAGTGTTGTAAGATCACTCGATTCGGCAATGTGGAAGGATCTGGTGACTCTACAAGAATGTTTCGGAGGAGGGGTGAGGACAAAGCCTGACGGGATGAGTTAAAAATGGATTCAAAGATGAGCAAGTGGAAGCAGAGTATAGACATTCTGTTGGAGCGTTTTGTCATCAAAGCGAGCGGTGCAAGAAGGCGGTCAGTGGAGGAAGACGTGAGACTTGGAATCGGTCAGGTTTTTTGTCTTCACTGTTTCAATATGGGAAATATTAAGAGTTTTTGGATATTTATGGGAATAATCCAGTTGAAGGAGGAATTAATGACATAGGACAGGAAATGAAGAATTGTTAAAGTGAGTAAAAGGGGATGAGCTCCAATTCTAAGTGGATAGAGAAATTGGCTTTTAAAAAATTATTATAGGTACATAATATTTGTATATATTTATAGGGTACATGTGATGTTTTGATATAGGCATACAATGTGTATTATCATAATTAAATCAGCAATAAGTTAGGGTTTATATTAACTAGAAGAATGGAATTGGATTGTTCCTAACACGGAGAAACTGGCTTTTGATAGGACAAATTTTTCTAATCCAAGTGCTTTTCTTTCAGAAGAAAATATACTAATTGCTTCCGTTTATTTCTCACTTAATAATGACAACCCTGTGAGCTATATATGAAAGACAGGTATTATTTCTTTCACCTTTTCACGTACCAGGAAGCTAAAACCACATGGCCAAGTGACTTGTCCAAAGTCACACAAAGCCAGGACTCATCCCTGAGCTTCTGATTCTCTTTCCATGCTTCTTTCTGCTTTTCCACACAACACGTGTGTCAGCTTCAGGCAACGGAAACGCCACTCTCAGGGGGATGATTCAAAGCCACTGGTTTAGTATCTTGTGGAAACTAAGTAAGGCAAACTTTTGACAAATTCATTCAAAAACAGTGTTTTCAACTTCAGTGTGCACCTGTCTTTTCCCCAATCAGCCTAGACTAGAGATTCAGAGCTGACAGATGGTCTTTACGACTTACCAAGGGAGCACTCCCATCCCTTCTATCCTGCCAGTCCTTCCAGATGCATTTCTTCCCAAATGGCAGTCTTATCAAGGATATAGCTTATTCTGCTAGCAAATTGCCAAGGGACAGGCTAGACACATATAGACAGCAGCGGGAAGATGGTCTAGAATTATCAATTTGTTGGCCCTAATACTCAAATGCATAATTAACAGTTGACAGTTATTGTGGGTTGGGCACAGTCCTGTAACAGTCAGATCAAGACACAGTCTATACGACTTAAATCTGGGCATTTATAATTCTTCTCCTCTTAATATAAATTAGGAAGTTTGGAAGCTTTCTCTCTTAAACAGATTTTTCTTTTTTTTTTTTTTTTAAACTCTACCACCACCTAACTTGCCCTTTAAAAATATGTTCGGATTCTTCCAAGGATAAAACCAGAGTGAGAGACAAGAGGATATGAATCCAAAAGGTGGTTTCTGCTCTTTTGCCACATCTGCTAAAAATTCCACAGCTGGCACTGCCTCCCAGAGATTACCAGAATGACTAATGAGTCACACAGTTCCCAGTCTTAAATGTGCTTGTGAAAATGTTCAGAGATTTGACCACAACTTTTCAACATCAAGAATGAGATGTGTGAAAGCTCCCAGACATCAGCCAGTTCGTCTCTTGCCAGGTCTGGATTTTTCCCTTCTGGATAAGGTTCTAGCAGATGCTTTAGCTAGTCTTGTTTTAAATATCCTAAATGATGGCACCTCCCCTTTCCACAGAAAGGCTTCTTCACAGTCCAGTGGATCTTATCACCAGACTTGTGTTTTCCAGAAAGTTGCCTGAAATTCATCTTTGGTTAATTTCTTAACATAACTCCTGTTTATTCACTTTGGCAACTCACCTGCAAGCAGCCTCTCTCCCTTATTGGCAATTAAGCAAGTAAGTCTACAAATGAGAGATCATGCGCCAATCTATTCCCTCTATTTCTTTTTCTTGCAGGATAAATCCAGCATGCCAAGAAGCTCTGGGCACTGAACACCCAGTGGTTTTCTGTTCTTTTTATTCTGTCTCTTCAATTATCACCTCATCACTCTCAGCCACTGCGTGGCCTGTTCCCATCTACCAGGCTTGGCAGGGGACTCAGTCATCAACCCAGTGCAGTCATTCTCACTGATCGCCTCCCTGCTCCTGACCCCACAAGGATTTGTAACAAATTCCACCCTGTCACGGATCGCACAGTGGGGACAGTCAACAGAAGGTACACACTGCGGCGAGGGTCAAGGTAGGAGACTCCACCCATCTCCAAGTGACTCCACAGTTTCCCCTACCTCAGTATCTCGTCCATTCTTGGGCCAGCATCTCATCAAACGTAGCCCATTTTTCCCAGTCTAGACACTACTTTTAGGCCCCTTTGCTCTTCACTTCCAAATTTTCTCTCAACCTACTTTTCTTCCTTCTTCTACCTCACAACTCTCATTTGGACCCTTGTAGCACATCTTCTGACCTGAATGTATTAACATCACTATCAAAGCCAGGGCTTATGCCCTGAGCTTCTGACGCCCTGTCCGTGGTTCTCCCTGATTCGCCACACAGCACACGTGTCAGTGATACACAGTGGAACTAGGCTTTGCCATTGACTCCCCTATTTTTCTAGGAGAGTGCTGAATATCTAAATATACTTCTTTTACATGCTATAAAGAATCAACTCCCTAACTTTCCTTTTTATAAGAATTGTGTCTTAGATGTTATTTTAAATGATTAAAAACGAACAGTTTCTTGCAAAGTTAAATCATTTCTTTCCCTTCGCATTTAGGCCAAATATGTTTTGCTGTGCAGAAATGCTTAAGTAAATTAGATGATGACTGAAAAGTAGTTTAACAGAATTTACATTTTGAATAAAAAAATCCATTAGGCTAAGGATTTATAAAGACAATTTTTCTTTTGCTCCGTTCTTGCCTGAACAAAACACCCACCCAGCCACAATCAAACAAAAAGCTTCCTTTGTCTCCATAAACTAATGTCACTTGAGTTGTTCCGCTTTAGAATCCACATCACTAGAGTGAAAAAACACACACAGCATGTGTCATATGAACAACATTGGGGGCTGTGACTAACATATCTGCATACTGGCTATTAAATCTCCTAATTTCCCACACAATATGAACTATGGTCTGCTTCAATTTCCACACTGTATTTTAAGAGTTTTGCTTCAATACTCTTGTTTAATTTCTAAAAACACAGGCCTTCACAGTTATAGCCAACTGCTTATCCCAAGCAAATTAAATTAAGCCCCTGGCATGCAACTTAAAGTTTGTTTCACCTAATTGAGCAGCTAATGGGTATGGATGAATTCGAGGTACAGATAAAAATATTGTTTTCAAAGAGACTTTCTGATTAGCATGCTCCAAAGAGGGCAAAGAAAAATATTTATGCTGCCATTTTTATAAGCATGCTCAAATCCATTCGTTAAGCTCCAGGGAAGATTTCAGAAAACTCTGTCCTGTCTTTACACGAGATGATCTGCTCATTGCTAAAGAAGGTTAAAACCCTCCACCAGAGATATTCTGTACTGTATCAAAACTCAGTTATCTTTAATATGCCTTGTGGCAAAACGACCTCTTCCCATTACCAGAATGTGTCTTCACTCAAAGACTGTGGGTCTCTACTCAAGTGAAACTCCATTGTGTCATCTAAAAAAGTGCCTCCTCTAATAAATGGCCCTGTGCCACTGTGCCACAAAAGCAAGTATTGGGGGTCAAGGGAGAGAAGAAACAAATACATCATTGGAGAGAATTCTCTGAAATAGTAACATTCTGGAACTTGTTGCAGTTGTATTAGTTTCCTATCATTTTGCTGTGCTTGTTTCTATATTAATAGTATATAATGTCAGGGAAGATGACCATTTTTCCCAGTGACTATCCTTATTTTTATTGTAACCTTTTAAAATAAGCTTTCATTAAAAGCAAAGCAAATATATGTGTTATTTTTCACAACTTACAATCATAAAAGAAACTAAAAAAAATCACAGTGTTTAGCCAATCCACGTGCCATGTTCAACAAAACTTTAAAGACAGCTATTTTAAATGACAGCTATCATTGTGACAGATTTATCTCAAATTCCATCCATTATCCTTCCTTGTACATACGTGAGTTTCTGAGGGTTTGTGCGTGGTTTTTTTTTTCCTTTAGTTGTGATTTTCTTCTTAGATCTCCTGCACATTTGTAATGAAGGAATGAAGAAAATACTATGTATATAGACTAAGAAACACAAGGCCCACAGATAAAGTTCCAGAAACATCTGAAAATGGAGGTCAGGTTATCATGGGGCTAATTCTTCAGCAAATGGGTGCCTTTGTGGTCCTCCATGCATTTACTGCATTTGGTCCACAGGTGAACTGGTCACATCACATTTATAAGGACAAAAAAACCTGTATGTTTCAGATATTTTGTGAACCTTCAATGAGTTTCTATTAGACATGGTTTGGTCTACACATCGTCTGTTTTCCACACCTGTGTGCAGGAACTAATTATCAGAAAGACAGACATAAAAATGATCATCTTAACGTAATTTGGCCCCTCTTTTGCTGGGCTAGGAACATGGCATCTGGCAGAGACTTTCAAGTTTCAGATACTAATTAATTATCCATTTCCCAAGTTCATTTAATAAATAGTGGAGACTGATCAGAAAAGGATCTACAAATGGAAATCCCCACTCTGGCTATCAAAAATCTTTAAAAAAAGAAACTATAACTTTTCTGATGTTATCCATCTGTCTGCCTCAGATTAAACTTGATCTTATTCCTGACTTAAGTAAGAAAATTTCACTATCGTTTGCCCCTTTAAGGATGTAGAACTTTTCTTTCCACAAACTAACGTTAGCTTAGCAAGTCACAACTGTCCACATTGAGATCAAGGTTCCAGTTGTATTCTCTTCTGTGTGCACATCACTTTGTTTGTTGTTCACTTACCATGTCAAAGTGCATAGCAAGTACAAGCTTCCCTCTGTATAGCACATATGCATGAGCCATATGCACAAATGTGTATACACATAACATTCAATCTAACCTTTTCCCTTTCCTATTTTATCTTCACAACAACCCTGTCAAGTATGTATTACTACTCTTACAGATGAAACAAAACAAACTCAAAGTGGTAATGGTCGCTCGCATTTGAGTGTGCTGGCCAGGACAAATATTAATACCTTCCTCTTGCCCGAGGTTTTATTACAGTCCCACCTATGCACATATATCCAGGCTTAATTCTCAATTGGGGGAAACTTCTAAGAGGCCCAGAAAAAGGAGCTTTGTTCAGTCCTCATGTCTACGGCAGTTTCTTCCTTAAGTTTCCGTGGCAGGGCCATCAGTTGGGGCCAGGAACAGTGGAGGAGCACCTGGAGGCAGAGATCTTTCCTCCCTGCCTGTCAGGGCTCCGCTCACACGCCATCCATCTCACAGGCCCAGGGAGTGTTTAATGAAGCTGCTTTGGATCAATGGAGATCAGGATTTAGGCTGTTCTCCAAGACTGCCAAAATGGCCGGGAAATGTGCCCATTTTTGGCAAGGAGTTCAGTGCTTGTTGTGGTTTTATTTTTAAATAATCCTCTTTAACAACTTTTTTAGGTGGCTGTATATTGAAAGCTCTTTCAGTTATTCAAATCAAGTCAATCAGAATTACTGAGCACCTATTCTGTGCCAGACACAGCTGGAGGATACAAGGATACTACTCCAGGAACCTGAGGAATGAGAAGGATGCAATGAACCTACAAGTAATGCTAAGAGGCAGAATACAAGAGCTATAAAGGAGGTACAGTAAAGAGCTACAGGAATTCAGACAAAAAAAGACATCATTTCTGGTTGGGAAAAATCAGAAGAGACATCATGGATAAGGAACAAGCATTTGACATAGGCCTTTAGGAATTCATTCACTCCGTCATTCAGTTAACTAATACTTATGGAACATTTAATATGTGCCAGGCATTTGCTAAGAATTGGAGATACAAAGGGAATATAATTCCCGTCTTCAAGGCATCTGCACTCTAGTGATGAGTTAGGCAATGAGCAAGTAAACAAAGTAAGTAATTATAGCTCGTATGGGTGCTAACAATTGAATAACCAGAATGGACTGATAGTATTAGCAGGGCTGAGGTATGTGGTGCTGGTCTTGAGATACTTATTTTAGAACAGTGGTATAAGGAAGGTCTTGCTTAGGAAGTAATTTTAACTGAAGATCTAAAGAATAAGGAAGAACCAGCCATTTATAAAGCAAGGGTAAAAATATTCAAGATGCTGAAAGCAGTAAGTAAAAAGTTTCCAAAATGAAAAGAATTATTGTGATCAAGGAAGTCTCAAAAGGTCTCTGTGGCTAGAGAATAGGAGCAATGGGCTGGCCGGCCAGCTTCAGACACAGCTGGAGAAGCAGGAGTTCAGAACTTGCAAGGCGCCTGGTCATAGGAAGAAGTCTGGATTGTCTTCTCAATTCAGCAGGACTTTCGAAGGGTTTTAAGCTGGGCAGTGGCACGAGGCCAGTTTGCATTTGAAAGGAAAAGTCAACTCGGAGTTGACTTTAGAAAATGGGCTGGAGTTGGGAGGTGAATTGGGAAACTATAGCATTGTTCCATGTGTGACAACGTGTTTTACACAAGGGTCAAGCTGGGAGATACAAAGGTATATAAATTCAAGATACATTTTAGAGGAAGAAAGAACAAGAATTTACTAGATTGAGGTGGAGCAGGGCGTTTAGGTAGACAACGACATAAAAACAAAAATTCAGAGGAGATAGATGGTAGGTCTATGTGTGCATCAGTGAGACTAGACCCATGTAGGTCTTTCTTGCAATGGAGCCCCGGGTTATGGAACAGCATTATCCATCATTGCGTGTGGAACTTGACCATGTTTCCACTCCTTAATTCCCCCTCCATTTCTCCCTTCCCACTCCCACTCTCCACACAATTCATGACAACCAAAAAAGTATAGGTTTCTAGGGATCACAGTCAAAGCAAACACTGAGGCCAAAATTCCCCAAAATCTATTCTGTGTGATACTTGGAATACGAGATGCTTCTTGAAAAAAAGTGGGGGGGGGGGACGTAGGGTAGTTATTTAGCTTCAGTTAACAGTTATCCCATTTTTTTCCCAAACAAATAGGACCTCAAGTCCCTTATTCTATTAGAACAACTTCAGGGTTCCTATGAAACCACTGATCTGGCCCATGGGACCAATTACGTAATTTTCAGAGCCTAGTGCAAAATGACAATGCTGGACCTCTTGTTCAAAAATCATTAAGAATTTAAGACAGCAGAGCACTAACACAAGCATGGGGCTCTTCTGTGTATAGAGTCCTATGGGACTGCACAGAGCCTGCAGAGCTGTGAAGTCAGCCTTGCAGGACTAGTACCTTAAGTTACAGAGGAGGAAACAACCCAGAGAACTGAACTGGCCTCCCTTGATTGCCTCTTAGGAGGCCAGTGTTGGCACTGGACCTGCACCCTGGCCTTCTGACCATTTATAGTATGCCATATTGGCTTCTACAAGGTGAACTGGCCCTTCTTGGGGATGGGTCATTTGTAATTGCCCCGGTTAGATACAATAGCACGACAGCACTATCCTCAGCCTTGGCCCTACTACAGCAGGTGCCAGCCCTAAGGGGCCACCTCTGGCAAGAGTTGCCTCTCAAGCTCATTCCACTGCTCTTTCCTGTCATCACTGGTTTATCGTCATCAGCCACAGAACTTAATTATTACTCCAACAGCAGTTCAGACAGATAATGCATGTCTAAGAAATATGAACTGCCTAATTCGAGATAAGTCAGAAAGCAAGATTAAGGGAAGAGAGACCATGATTACCTGACTCTCACCCTGTTTAAGAGAGGAAACCAAGTACAGATGTCCCTGACTTACAATGGTTCAACTTATGATTTTTCTACTTTACAATGGTGCAAAAATGATAGGCATTCAGTAGAAATCTCACTTTGAATTTTGAATTTTGATCCTTTCCAGGGCCAGCTATATGCAGCACAAACTCTCTAAAGATGCTGGGCAGGAACACTGAGACACAGGTCTTAGTCAGCCACATGATCACGAGGGTGAACCACCAACACTCTGTGGCGTACTGTGCTGCCAGAGTTTTGTAGATACTGTGTTTTGTGTTTTCACATCCCATCAAGTCTACAAGATGCCCATCTGTGTCTCCTGTTTTCTGGCAAGAAGAAGAGGAAGGCAATTACTCTTTTCTGTTTTCTTGATGTAGGCACTTATTGCTATAAACTTTCCTCTTATTATTGCTTTTGCTATTTCCCGTAGGTTTTGATATGTTGTGTTTTCATTTTCATTTGCTTCAAGAAATTTTTTAATTTCCTTCTTAACATCTTCATTGACCCACTGGTCTTTCAAGAGCATATTGTTTAATTTCTATTTGTTTGTATAGTTTCCAATGTTCCTCTTGTTATTGATCTCTAATTTTATTCGATTGTGGTCAAAGAAAATACTTGGTACGATTGCAATGTTTTTGAACTTTTTGAGACTTGTTTTGTGGTCTCACATACTGTCTATCCTTGTGAATGATCCATGAGCTGAGGAGAAGGTGGATTCTGCAGCTATTGGATGAAACATTCTGCAAATACCTATTGGGTCCATTTGGTCTATAATGAAGATTAAGCCCGATGTTTCTTTGTTGATGTTCTGTCTGGATGATCTATCCAGTGCTGAAAGTGAAGAGTTGGGGTCTCCAGTGATTATTGTATTGGGATCTATCTCTCTCTTCAGCTCTGATGATATTTGCTTAATATATCTTGGTGCTCCAGTGTTGGGTGCATATATATTTAGAATTGTTATATCCTCTTGGTGAATTGATCCCTTTGTTATTATATGATGACCTTGTTTGTCTCTTTTTACAGTTTTTGTCTTGAAATCTATTTTGTCTGATACAAATATAGCTATTCCTGTTTCTCTTTTGGTTTCTATTTGCATGGGATATCTTTTTTCATCCGTTTATTTTCAGTCTATGTGTGTCTTTATAGGTGAAGTGGATTTCTTGTAGACAACATATGGTTGGCTTTTTTTTTTTAATACATTCAGCCACTCTATGTCTTTCAATTGGAGATTTCAGTTCATTTTCATTCAATGTTATTATTGATAGGTAAGGACTTATTGCTGCCATGTTGTTATTTGATTTCTGGGTTTTTTGTGGCCCTCTCTTTCTTCCTTACTGTCTTCCTATCTTCCTGTTATTTTTTCTACTTGTGTGTTTTAATTTTTGCTTTCTATTTTTTGTGCATCTGTTATAGGTTTTTATTTTATTTGAGGTTACCATGAGGCTTGCAAAAAACATTTCATAACAAATTATTTTAAACAAATGACAACTATGCTTACAAACAAACATACAAATAAACAAGCAAAGAGAAAACTGATAGAAATTGTACACTTTAACTCCATCCCCAACTTTTTAACTTTTTGTTGTTCCCATCTGTATCTTTATATATTATCTATCTCTCAAAAAGTTTTTCTTGTTATTTTTGCTAGGTTTGTCTTTTTGGTCTTCCTACTCAAGACACAAGCAGTTTATACACTGTGATTACAGCAATAGAATATTCTGTATTCGTGTCTTTACTGCTACTGTTACAAGTGCGTTGTATACTTTCAGAAGATTTCTTTTTGTTTATTAACATCCTTTTCATTCAGATTGAAGAACTCCTTTTAGCATTTCTTGTAGGACATGTCTGGTGTTGATGAAATCCTTCAGCTTTTGTTTGTTTGGGAGAGCCTTTATTTCTCCTTCACGTTTGAAGGATTTTTATGCAGGATATAATAACATTCTAGGGTTAAGGTTTTTTCCTTCAGCACTTTAAATACGTCATGCCACTCTCTCCTGGCTTAGAAGGTTTCCAATCAGAGTCTGCTGCCACAAGTACTGGAGCTCCTTTATATGTGATTTTTTTTCTTTTTTCTTGCTTCCCTTGGGACCTTTTCTTTACCCATGACCTTTGAGAGCTTAATTATTAAATACCTTGAGGTAGCCTTGTTTGGGTTAAATCTGCTTGATGTTCTATGAGATTTTTATACCTGAATATTGTTATCTTTCTCTAGGTTGGAAAGTTCTCCGTTATTTCTTTGCATAAATTTTCTACCCCAGCCTCTCTCTCTAGCTTTTCTTTAAAGTCAATAACTCTTAGATTTTCTCTTTTGAGGCTATTTCTGTATTAGGCATGCTTCATTTTTTATTATTCTTTTTTTTTTCTCTTCTGTGTATTTTCAAATACCCTGTCTTCAGGCTCACTAATTCTTTCTTCAGCTTGGTCATTTCTGCTGTTGAGAGACTCTGATGTATTTCTCAGTTTGTCAATTGAATACTTAAGTTCTAGAATTTCTGCCTGATTTTTTATTACTTCAATCTCTTCATTAAATTTCTCTGATAGGCTTCTGAATTCCTTCTCTGTGTTGTCTTAAAGTTCACTGAGCATCTTCAGGACAACTGTTTTGAATCCTTTGTCTGAAAGGTCACTTATGCTATGACTCTGGGATTGGTGACTAGTAACTTATTTAGTTCATTTGGTGAGGTCATGTCTTTCTGGATGTTCTTGATGCTTGTGGATGTTCATCAATGTCTGGGCATTGAAGAGTTAGGTACTTATTTTAATCTTCACAGTCTGGGCTTATTTGAACCTGTCCTTCTTGAGAAGGTTTTCCAGATATTCAAAGGGAATTGAGTGTCATGAACTAATTCTCTGGTCACTGCAGCTATATCAGCACTGGGGGTGCCCCAAGCCCAGTAATGCTGTGACTCTTGCAGACGCTTGGTGGTACTGCCTTAGTGAGCTTGGGTAAGATACAAGAGAATTCTCTGGATGACAAGGCAAAGTCTTTTGCTCTTTTCCCTCACTCTTTGTGCTGGGCTGCTGGAATTAGGGAAGGGGTGACATGGCCACTCCCTCATGGCCACCAGCACCAGGTCACACCTGAAGCAAACCCAGTCTTATCCAAAGCCAGTGGTGACTGTTGCCTGGCTACCTATGTTTATTCAAAGTCCAAGGGCTCTTTAGTCAGCACATGGTGAATCCTGCCAGGACTGGGTCCCTCCCTTGAGGGCAGTATGTTTCCTTCTGGGCCAGGGTGGGTCCAGAAATGCTGTCCAGGAATTAAGTCCTAGACTCAGGGGCCTCAGGAGTCTGCTTAATACTATATTTTACTGTGGCTGAGCTGGTGCCCAAGTGGCAATTACTCTTGAGATAAAACTCAAGATAATTGCCCATCATGAGGTAGCAAGCCAGTAATGGTCATCGCATGTGAGTTAGGACTTTTACAATCCAAGATCTCAATCATCTTATTCTTTAAGTACATTTGCAACTTAAAACATTTTCAACCTACAGTGTATTTATCAGGGCATAACCCTATCATAAGTCGAGGAGCACCTGCATTTCCTACCCATATTCCATAAAGCATTAACACAGTGTGGTAAACATAGTACATAAACAAAAAATGTCCTTTTCCCTTAAAGGTAGGGAAGCTGTAGAAGTCTATGTGAAATCAGAATGAGGAAACTGTGGAGAAACTCCTGCGCCCTGAGAAACTGTAATGTGGACAATGCCCAGTTCCTCCTCAAGAATAAAATAAAGGAGAGTATCAAAGAAGAGGCTGAGAATGAGCTTTGGAAAATGCTATTCACAAGATTCAGGAATGGGAAAGAGAAGGTGCAGGTAGATAGAACAAAGAAACTTAAAAGAAATAGAGAGAGGAAACGGAGAGTGTAGAGTGTTTCTACTGTTTGGCCTTCTGTATTAGTCAAGGTTCTTCAAAGAAACAGAACCAATAGGATATACATATATAGAGAAAGAGATTTCTCATAAGGAATTGGCCCACGCAATTATGGAGACTGACAAGCCCCAAGATCTGCAAGGTGAGACAGCAAGCTGGAGATCCGGAAGAGCTGCCCAGTCCCAGTCTGAGTCTGAAATCCTGAAAACCAGGAGAACCAATGGTGTAGTCCAGTCCAAATTCTGGCAGGTTCGAGACCCAAGAAGAGCTGATGTTTCAGTTTGAGTCCAAAGTCAAGAAAGAACAAATGTCCCAGTTTTCAGGCAAAAAGTCATGCAGAAAGAATTTTCTGTTACTCAGAGAGGGTCAGCCTTTTTTTTTTCTTTTCAAGCCTTCAATTTGTGTGAGGTCCACCCACATTAGTGAAGGCAACCTGCTTCATTCAGTCTACCAATTTAAATGTTAATCTCATCCAAAACACACTCACAGAAACATCCAGAATAACATTTGACCAAATATCTGGTCAAACCTTGGCCTACTCAAGATGACACATAAAATTAACTATTGCACTTTCCCAATATCCATTCCTTCTTACTTCAGCTCCGTTATTTGATTTTCCATTGAGAAACGACCCTTGCCCATGCTCAGTCTGTGTGGTTGGGCTGGGGCTGACCCCAACCCTGAATTTCTAGGAATGAACAATGACAACATTCCAACCCCTGGATAGAGTTACCGACTCCAAGATAGGCCAATGAATCTCAGATCCTGGCACTTTAGCTGTAAATTGCTAGAAAAGAGGGAAATGAAAAGAGAAATTTTCTGCCAGGGTTGTTATGCTGGTAGGATGTAAGGCAGGAAATGCCGTGAACCACCATGTAGAGGGGATCTAGTTAAGAATGGCTCCAACACAGAGGAATAGAAGTCAGAGGTGAGAGAGAGTCCTAATGACATGGTTTGGTTTGAGCCCCTGACTCAATTTTATCTGCAGGTTTTAGTTGCATGAGTTACATGAGTTAGTTACATCAGTTTCATTTCATTCTTAAGCTGGCTCTTGTCTTGTAGAAGCAATGGGTCCTGACAGATGCTGTGAGCACATTATGCTCAGAAAATAAGCCCAGGGAATGGGCCTGCCTTATCTAAGGAGAGTGAGCGGGCAGCCCGGCAGCTCTGCTTTCCGAGTGGTCTTTTTGAACTAAGCTACAGCATCACTGAAGGCAGTTGAGTGAGCCCGACTTAGCTCCCGAGGCTGAAGCTAAATCTATCAACTCCTGATGTCATGCTATTAACTGAAATGATTCGATCCCTGAAATCCCATCACTTTGACAATAAAAATCATCTTGTGCTATTCAATATGAGTATAGATAGTGTACTGTCAGGGCTAGGATCGGGGACAGTGAACAGAGAGGTTAAAAATCCAGTTTCTATTGTTCAGAGGGATGGGAACTAAAATTGGGACATGGGGTGGTGCCAGGGATAAGTTAGAAGCACGGGATAGGAAGTCAGAGGCACCTGCACGTTAGTGCCAACTTCAAACAAATACATGTGGATTCCTAGATGGTGTTCTTTTCCCTCCTTCCTTTCCTGTCTCCTTTTTTCCTTCTTTTTTCCTCATAATTTTTGAGCCTTCTCCTGTTTCAAGCATGTGCCAGACACAAGAGCTGTGAAAACAGGCATCAAAGAAGTTTGCAGGCTGGGACTGGGAAGGTAGTGTTGGTGAGGACAGGGTGAAGCGTACATGGCTGTTTTAGTGCATTTGAGGGAGTGCTGCATAGTGTCACGAAATACCTTGGAAGCACAGGGAGAGACGGACTCGCCTGCTAACTGCAAAGATGAAACCAAGACTCTTTCCCACCACTTTTGGATCTCAGTACTAGCAGAACAGGACTTCTGAAAAAAATAATTTAAAAAAATTATTCCAAGGATAACCTTGAAATCTTGTCACTGGTCATCTTTTCTGTTTTATTTTGATCATGCTTAGGACCAATATATGGTCTATTCTAAAGTAATTCTAGTTCATTATGGCAATCATATGTTAACCTCACCTCTGTATTTATGTTAATTTTTAAACATTTCCTCATTTATTTTCATTCTATTGTACAATGCACATTTCTGTAAAATATTTCAAATCATTTTAGTAATGAAAAGTACATAAATAAATTACATACTTATATATCTTAGGTAACCTTTCAATTACTTGCAACAAATAAATTTTTTTAACGTGATAATTAAATCATAGATGGTAACACTTTTATAATAATGCTATGATTCTTGTTTAAATAAACAAAGTAATATGTATGGTTCAAAAAAATAGAGCAATCAAAAGGGCAAAACAAATATCCAAGAAACCAACACTAGTATAGATAATGATTTAGTGTAAGATAAATGCAATATCACACCTTAACAGGTAAAAGAATGACTAATCAGTAGCTGGAGGGGGTGGAGAAAGATGCCAAATAGAAACCTCCGGTGATCATGCAAGAAAGAACAGGTGAGGACACGGTGAAGTGTGCATGGCTGTTTTAGTACAGTTCAGGAAGTGTTGCATAGTGACACAAAATACCTTGGAAGCACAGGAACAGAGGGACTCGCCTGCTAACTGCAAAGATGAAATCGAGTCTGTGTTCCACCACTTCGGAAAGCACCTTCGGAAGAAACAAAAATCAGGTGAGCAATCACAGTACCTGGTTTTAACAGTATATCGAGGACAGAGGCACCGAAGAGGGCAGAAAAGACAGCCTTGCGTTGCCTCTATCATCCCTCCCCCACCTCAGCAGTGCCATGCCAGCACTCCGAATGGAGAGAGAATCTGTGGGCTCCGAGAAGGAAGAAATTGTGTGCCCAGGGGAGGGAGAGTGAAGTAATTGTGGGATTTTGCATTGGAATATCTTGGGATATCTTGTCACAGAGGAACACAGCACAAGGCAGAATTCTGGTGCACACGGGGGGAGCATTTAGAGCAGGACAGCCAGAGGGAAATCCTCCACCCAGCAGTAGAAACTTGAGTTCCAGCAGCCCGGCCACTGGCTGACAGAAGCAGCCTGGGGCCCAGAATAAATGTGAAAGGCAGTCAGGTCTCAAAGGCTGCAACCTGGGGCAAGTCCTTGGGCTCTGCTGGCTCAGAGAGGGTGAACTTGGGGTGCAAGTGACATAGTGAGACACCAGAAGCTGTGACCAAGCCAGTGCCTATGTTACCCCTCCCTCACCTCCAGGCAGTGCGGCAGAGTCTTCTGCTTGAGAAAGGAAAGAGAAGCATTCAGAGGACTTTCTTTTGCAAGTAGAGTACCAGCTCAGCCACAGTAAAATAAAGAACCAAGCAAACACCTGAAGCCCCGGAGTCTATGTCTTAGTTCCTGGATGGCATTTCTAGACCCACCAGAAGGAAACCCACTGCACTGAAGGGAAGGACCCAGTCCTGGCAGGATTCACCACATGCTGACTAAAGGGCTTTGAACAAGCATCAGAGGAATCCAGGCGGCAGTCACCAGGAGCTTTGTGTGAGACGGGCTGGCTTCAAGCATGACCTCGCACAGTCCCAGCTGTAGCCGGCCATGAGGGAGTGCCCACATCACTCCTCCCCCAATCCTAGCAGCCCAACACAGAAAGCGAGGGAGGAGAGTGAGAGACTTTGCCTGGTAATCCAGGGAATTCTCCCGTAACTTACCCAAGTCTGCCAAGGTGGTACCACCAGGAGTCCGCAAGAGTCACAGAGTTATTGGATTTGGGGCCCACCCCAGTGATGATATGGTGGCACTGACCAAAGACTAAGATCACAATACTCAATTCCCTTTGAATATTTGGAAAGCCTTCTCAAGAAGGACAGGTTCAAACAAGCCCAGCCTGCAAAAATCAGAATAAATACCTAACTCTTCAATGCCATACATCAACAAACGTCTACATTGGGTGCCAGTCAGGTGGGGCGGTTGAGAGGGTGAGGGATGGGGATGGTACACCCACAGCTAATGGAAACAGGACACACTGTATGGGGGAAGAACATTCTTGTAGCCCTGGCTTGGGCGAGGCAAATGTATTACATGTAACCAAAATGTTTGTACCCCCATAATATTCTGAATTAGAAAAGAAGAAAGAAATTGTGGTACATATACACAATGGAATATTATTCAGCCATTAGAAAGAATGAAATCCTGTTATTTGCAACAACATGGGTGGAACTGGAGAACATTATGTTAAGTGAAATAAGCCAAGCACACAGAAAGCCAAATCTTGCATGTTCTGACTCATATGTGGGAGCTAAATATTAAAATGATGGATCTTATGGAGACAGAGGTAGAATGAGTGTTGCCAGAGTCTGGGAAGGGTAGTGAGGAGAGGGGATAAAGCGATAACGGTTAATGGGTACAAAAATATAGTTAGTTGTATAGAATGAACAATGTTTGATAGCACAACGAAGTGACTACAGTCAACAATAAGTAATGGTATACTTTAAAATAACTAAAAGAATGGAATTAGAATATTCCTAACAGAAGGAAATGATGAATGCTTAAGGTGATGGATACCACAATGACCCTGATTTGATTAATACACATTGTATGTCTGTATGAAAATATCACGTGTACCCTGTAAGTATATATAACTATTAATATTAGGTACCCATAATAATTAAAAATAATAAATAAAAATAACTTTTTTAAAAAGAAAAGAAAATGAACCCTGACTTTCAGGTAGATTTCAAAAAAAAAAAAAAAAGATGAACAAATAATGCTGGGATAATCAGATCACTTTTAGAGAGGGAGAAAAGGTTACCTTAAGCAAATAAAACTCTGATGGCTTAAAGAGTAAAATGTTAAAAATTAGCCTCAAATGAATGAGAAGCAAATATACTTAATATTTACCAGGTATTTATTAATGGATATGGAATGACTTTTAATGGATTAACCAATATAAGAATCAAAATGGAAAAAGGAAATAGAATTGGTCAAAAACAGAAAATTTCTCTATATCAAAAAAATACCACAATCTTAAATGGCAAACAACATAATGGCAGCTATTATTTGACACAAAATATGCTAGTTGAATGCATAACATCTTAACAGATAAACAAAAAATTAAAAGCTAACATGTTATAAGAGTGGATGAAGGGCAATAGCAAACAATTCAGAAAAAGAAAAAATACAAACGATCATTGAATATACTAAAAATATGTTTCACTTTCACTGTGGTTAAATAATAAGCTGCCAAATTTTGCCAATAAAAGTCCCAATTTCTTATTTTAATTCCTGGAAAGCCCAGCCTTGGGACTCCTTATTAGTAGATAAAGAATGGCAATATGCATGAGCATAAATATGCACATACAGTTAAATTTAGCAATCTGCTCCTAGAAATTCATCTAAAGGGAAAAATCAGAGATTTGTCCAAAGAGTGCTATAGAGAGATTCTCACTGAAGTTTAATTATTTAGAAAGGATATTCACAAATGTTTGTATTAACTTTATGAGTATCCCCAGCCTTTTTTACATTTTAC
The DNA here is from genome assembly GCF_000956105.1 of Propithecus coquereli. Taxonomy (NCBI): domain Eukaryota; kingdom Metazoa; phylum Chordata; class Mammalia; order Primates; family Indriidae; genus Propithecus; species Propithecus coquereli. The sequence goes on along the minus strand of NW_012148230.1, from coordinate 3,011,899 downwards.
ACAAAAATATATGCAAAAATCCCCCAGTGTCAGAATATATTCTATTTCACATTTTTGTTGGTACAGTTTTAGGTAGTGAGGGATACTGGCACATATGTATATGCATTTATTTCACAAAGAGAACAAGCATGCATACTCTTCTATAATTTCTGTTTAGAGTTAAGAATATATTTATAGTTATCCATCAATTTTTTATCACATAGTTACTAAGTGAAAGGAATGCAAAAATGTAAAAATAGAACTGAACTCTACTATTGTGGAATTTATGATGTAACAGAGAAGGAAGACATCACACAAATAAGTCAATTAATCAATGCAGAATTTTAATGAGTGCTATAGTTTGGATGTTTGTCCCCAAACCTCATGTTGAAATTTCTTCTCCAATGTTGGAGGTAGGACCTAATGGGAAGCGTTTAGATCACAAGGCCTGATCCCTCAGGAATGGCTTGGTGTTATCTTCAAGGTAATGAGTAAGTTCTCGCTCTATTAATTCCCGTGAGAGCTGGTTGTTAAAAAGAGCCTGACAACTTCCTCCCCTCTCTCTTGTTTCCTCTCTACCCATGTGACCTCTGCACATGCAGGCTCTACTTCACCTTCCGCCGTGAGAAGCAGCCTGAAGCCTTCACCAGAAGCAGATACCAGTGCCATGCTTCTTGTATAGCTATAGAACCCTGATCCACATAAACCTCTTTTCTTTATAAATTACCCTGCCTCAAGTATCCTGTTATAGCAACACTAAGCAAACTAAGACCATAAACAACCCAAAGGATAGGAAGGTAGTCTTATGAGGTCACATGACAAAGAAAACTGATCCCATGTGTAGGGGTTTAGGGAGGCTTCCCTAAGGAACTGAAATCTAAAATATGAGTAGAACTTAAGTGAAAGTGGAGAGAAGGAAAGAAGCATTTGAAAGAAAGGAAATGGCCAGTGCAAATGCCCTGTGGAAGGAGGGAGTAAGGCACATCTGGAAACTGCAAATGATCAGTGTGAGTTGGTCATAAAGAATGAGGAGTGGGGAGCATGCTGGAGGAAGAGGTAGGAACCAGACATGTAGAGCCTTGATCATTACGCCAAGGATTTTCATCTTTATTCTTTATCCTAAGCACAGTGGATATGTTAAGATCTGATTGAAACTTTGAATAGATTTTTCAGGAGAAGGTGGTGATTGAATGCAGAAACATTACTTAGATAAGAGATGATAGTATCTTGAGCAAAGATGGTAACTGTATGAATACTATAAATAAAATACTTTGAGAGATATTTTGGAGGTGATACCAACAAGGCCTGTTGATCGGATATGGGGAAGGTGTAGGGGAAAAGAACACTACCCAAGTGGCGTCATTTATCACAATAAGAAGGATGGAAAAGTACCAGGCCAAGAGAAGATCATGAATTCAGTCCTGACCATGTTCAGGTGAGAAACTTTGATTTCAAGTTGTTAGTTGAATGCATAAGTCTGGGCTAACGATTGTCTTTACATTATAATAGTAACTGAAGCTGTGAAGTTGGTAGAGATTAAGGAAAAAACATGAAGTAAGAAGAGAAGTGGGTCTAGGAGAAGAATGCCAACATTTAATTTCTGGATAGGAGGAGAAGAGCTTGCAAAGAATACAGAAAAAAAAATGGCCAGGAAGTTAGGAGAAAAACCTGCAGAGTTTTAAAATATAATCAATGCATATAGCATCATTGAGTTTGTTGGTGACCTTAGCAAGAGCTATTTCAGGGGGCAATTGGGCCAAAGTCATTTGGAGACAACTGGAAAAAAGAGCAGGAAATAAAGAAATAAAAATGGTGAATACGGACAACTCTTTCAAGAAGTTAAGCTATTATGTCAGTTGGCTTTTGTCATGATAACAAACATCTCCAATATCCTTGTAACTTATAGCAGCAAACACTTGTTTCAGTGGATCAGCTATGGTTTTGCCGGGCTTGACTGGGCTCCACTCTGCTATGTATGTATTCCTATTCTGGAGTCCAAGCTGAAAGATGGGATATTCCGTGCTCATAGTGCAGGATAGGAGCAAAGGTGAGCCATACCATGTCATGGTCTTTACAGCTTCTGCTGAGACATGGAGAATGTGGCCTTCGCCATAGCTTATGGCCAAGTCCAAAGTTCAGATCACACCAAGATTTAATTAAATAATCCCATAGTGTTGTACATGTAAGTTTTCCCAATTTTTTCATTTATAAACATCTTCAGTAAAGATGCATATATAAGGTAGTTCACTGTGGTATTGATTGTAAAAGTAACAAAACTGTAAACTACCTAAATGCTCATTTACAACAGAGACACATACTCCTCCCTCAGGAGGCCCAGCAAAAGGACTATGATGTGACAATGGTAAGGGATGTATAATCCTGTTACACAATAGTTGGGGACAATACGCCAATTTTAGCCATGAAAGAAGAAAGAGGTCTATGGGGATTATTTGATTTTTTTCCTCCATTTTTTTTAATATAGGAAAGATGTGAATATGTTTAATAACATTAAGAAGAATTCAGTAGAACAGAAGAAGATAATTTTCTGGAGACAGGAGAAATAAATTGATAGCATAAGTTTCCTGAGACTGTAGAAAGCTATAGTTGTGAAAGCACAGGTCTGGCCTTAGATATCTAATTATTACTCCATTTGTGTGTGTGTGTGTGTGTGTGTGTGTGTGT